>NC_138378.1:53566988-53581813 GCF_054177405.1 Leptonychotes weddellii
CCAAATAAATTATTAACAAAATAAAAGAAGATTCGAATCTACCCATGAAAGAGTACAACACGTGCCAGGGATAACTGACCCCAAAGGATCAACACTTCAACATATCCTGGTGAAGTTAGTAGACTTGCAAGATAAAGGATATTTGGGCAGCTGGACAGAAAGATCAAGAGATTTACAAAGAAAAAATATCAGAAAGAGATAAGGTATTGGTTATGAAACTTTAAGAAGCCACAAACTTCTAGAGCAAAACATGAGAGAATTCCTTCATATATTTGGAGTGGAAAGGACTTTTCTAATTATGATTCAAAAGCCAGAAGCCATAAAAGTAGTTTTGAGTACATTAAAAAAAAAAAGTCTTCATGGGAAAAAAAATCCCAAACATCATAGACAAAGATAGGAGACAAATATGGGAAATATACTTACAGCTCATATCATAAGGGCCTAATATCCCTCAAATATGAAGTGTCCTAGAAATCAATAAGAAAATGACTAGTATCTCAAGAGAATAAAAGAGAAAATTACATAAACAGGCAATTAAAGAAAGGGAAATATAAATGACTTTTAAACATACGAAAAGATACCCAACCTCGTTTATAATGAGAGAAATACAAATTAAAACTACACTGAAATACCATTTTTCACTTACCAGACTGATAAAAATCCAGAAGTTTATACCAGATTTTGACGAGGCTCTCAGACGTTGCTGGTGGAGTGTTGAGTGGTACAACATTTATGGAGGATTATCAGTCAGGGTACAGCCAGAAAAAGAAAAAGACCATGGTAGATATTTGACATAGAGGGATTTAATAGAGAAAATGTGTTGAAAGGGAAAGTGAGGGGGCACCTGGGTGGCTCAGTCGGTTAAGCGTCCAACTGGATCTCAGCTCAGGTCTTGATCTCAGGGTCGTGAGTTCAAGCCCTGTTCTGGGTTCCATGCTGACCCTACCTAAAATGAAAAGGTGGGGTAGGGAAGTGAGCTTCCTCAGAGATTAGTAACAGGAGGAAGAAACTACTGTTTCTAGGGGCTGGGGAACAAAAGTCAGGCAGTGGTGTGCCCACAGACAGGCACACCATCAGAGCTGTGCTATCGAGGTAGCTGCACAGGATGCTGGAGCCACCAAGAAGGAGATGCCCAACCAGCAGGTGCACTGCAGGGGAGCTGCTTGGCCGAGGCTGGAACCATGGAGGAGTGGCCAGCAAAAGCTGGGATCTCTGAAGGCATGTAGCTACTTCCAGAGATGCCTCCTGAATCGGTGGCAGGAAGGAGGGAGAATGAGAGGCAGAGAGGCGGAGTGAAGAGGTGGGGAGATAGAATAGAATGACAGCATCTGCCCTTTTATCAGCTGGCATGGGAAGGTGGAAATGTAGTTTGCAGGTGTTCGGCCCTGAGATATTAAATAGAGCAAGGAAGGGCAAGAATGAACCTTGATCTAGAGCAGAGCATTCAGTCTCTCCTTGCTGGAGATGCTGAGAGCAAACAAGAAAATGATCAGCACAGGGGTGCCTGGGTGGCTCAGTCGTTAAGCGTCTGCCTTCGGCTCAGGTCATGATCCCAGGGTCCTGGGATCGAGCCCCGCATCGGGCTCCCTGCTCAGTGGGAAGACTGCTTCTCCCTCTCCCACTCCCCCTGCTTGTGTTCCCTCTCTCACTGTCTCTGTCAAATAAATAAATATTAAAAAAAAAGAAAAGAAAATGATCAGCACAGAGGACAGTTCTGCAGTATCTGCCAAGATGCAAATACACTTTGACCAATTCCACTTTTTTTTTTTTAAGACTTTATTTATTTGTCAGAGAGAGAGCAAGCACAAGCAGGGGGAACTGCGGGCAGAGGCAGAGGGAGAAACAGACTTCCCGCCAAGCAGGGAGCCCGATGTGTGGCTCGATCCCAGGACCCTGGGATCATGACCTGAGCCGAAGGCAGATGCTTAACCGACTGAGCCACCCAGGCGTCCTTGACCAATTCCACTTTGAAATCACTTATGCAAGACTATATCTTGACACCATTACTTGTAATAGTAAAAGATTGGAAAAGTTTGTGCAGACTTATCAAAAGAAAAGAAGGTGCATGTGTACACACACACACACAAGCCCCCCTCCAAAGAATAATATAAGGGTGGCTATTTTTAGATATTGCTGAGATAAATAGATAACAGCAAGAAACTATGGCGGAGGGGCGCCTGGGTGGCTCAGTTGGTTAAGCATCTGCCTTTGGCTCAGGTCATGATCCCAGCGTTCTGGGATTGAGCCCTGCATGGGGCTCCCTGCTCAGTGGGGAATCTGTTTCTCCCTCTCCCTCTGCCTTTCCCCCTGCTCCTCATGCTCTCTCTCTCTAAAATAAAAATAAATAAAATCTTAAAAAAAAGACACTATGGTGGAAAATAGTTTGATGGTTCCTCAAAAAGTTAAAAAGAATTACTATGTGATGCAGTGATTCCACTCCTAGGCATATACCACAAATAATTAAAAACAGGGACTCAAACAGGTATGTGTACACTGATGGTCATAAGCAGCATTATTCACAATAGCCAAAAGGTGGAAACAACCCAAGTGTCCATCAACAGATGAACAGATATACAAAATATGATACGTACATACAATGGGATATCATTCAGCCGTAAAAAGGAATGCAGTTCTGACACATGCTGTCAGATGGATGAACCTTGAAAACATTAAGCTAAGTAAAATAAGCCAGACACAAAGGACACATATTACATGATTCCACATATATGAGGTATAGGCAAATTCAGAAAGACAAAAAGTAGAATAGAGGATTCCAGGGAACAATGGAATTTATTGTCTAATGGGTAGAGTTTCTGTTTGGGATGATGAAATCACTCTAGAAATAGAGGTGATAGTTACACAACATGGTGAATGTACTTAATTCCACTGAACTGTACATTTAAAAATGGCTAAAATGATATATTTTATGTTATGTCTATTTTGCCACAATAAAAAAATTTTAAAGATACTATGAACAATTTTATGCTGCAAATATGAAAACTTCAATGAAATTTATAAATTCCTAGATGAGTTAAACCTACCAAAATTGACTTAAAAAAATAAATAGAAAAGCTGACTAATTAAAATAAATCCATATTTAAATCGCTGCATTAAAAAACCCACCAGGCTTATATTTAGAGGTGAGCCCTATCAAACTTTCAAGGAACGGATGATTACAGTCTTACCCAAATACAGCAAGTAAAAAGAGGAAATGGTCCTCAATTTCATGAGGCTAGCATAACTTTGATATTAAAACCAAATGAGGACATTATAAGAAAGAAAATTACAGATTCATCTTGTTCATACAGATGCAAAAATCCTAAACAAAATATTAGCAAACCAACTCTAGAATGTATAACAAAGGTGAAAACCCAATTATACTACTGTAATTGCACTTTATATTATATGTAACAATTATATGTGAATATATGTAATATATTATCATATGTGAAGTGATTATAATATTAACTCAAGGTAGACTATGACAGGTTAAAGATCAGTATTTCAATCCCTTGAGCAACCACTACAACTAATCCACAGAAGCAGAGCCCGTAGAGGAGGCAGACTGCAATACTAAAAACAAAACGAAACACAGAAAAAAACACTGGATTAGAACAAAAGAAGACAGGAAAATTCCAGCAGGCTTTTTGTAGAAACTATCGAGCGGATGCTAAAATTCACATGAAAATGCAAAGGAACCAGAATAGCCAGAAATTGTATTATTTTGTTAAAGAACAACAAAATTGGAGGACTTACACTACCTCATTTCAAGACTTGCTTTAGAGCTATAGTAATCAAGATGGTGTGATATCGGCATTAAAGATAGACAAACAGATCAATGGAACAGAATAGAGATTCTAGGGGCGCCTGGGTGGCTCAGTTGGTTGAGCGTCTAACTCTGGACTTCGGCTCAGGGTGGTGAGATCGAGCCCCGCACTGGGCTCTGTCCTCAGCACAGAGTCGGCCTGTCCCTCTCCCTCTGCTCCTCCCCTCCACCTCTTAAATAAATATAATCTTTTTCAAAAAGAGATTCTAGGGCGCCTGGGTGGCTCAGTTGTTAAGCGTCTGCCTTCGGCTCACGTCATGATCCTGGGGTCCTGGGATCCTGGGATCGAGCCCCACGTCGGGCTCCCTGCTGGGCGGGAAGCCTGCTTCTCCCTCTCCTGCTCCCCCTGCTTGTGTTCTCTCTCTCTCTGTCAAATAAATAAATAAAATCTTTAAAAAAATTTTTTTTAAATTATAAAGCTTGTAGAATGAAACACAGGAGAGTATCTTTACGATCTTGGGGTAGACAGTATTTCTTGGACCAAATAATGTACTACTATAAAAGAAAAGATAATCAACAAATTTGATTTCATCAAAATTAGAATTAATTAATTAATTTTTAAGTAATCTCTACACCCAATATGGGACTCAAACTCACAACCCCGAGATCAAGAGTTGCATGCTCTTGCGACTGAGCCAGCCAGGCGCTCCTCAAAATTAGTATTTCCTTTATCAAAATTAGAAACTTTTGATCTTCAAAAGACACTGTTTGGAAATTGAAAAGTCAAGCCACAGAGTGGAAAATATTAGCAAAACAGATTTGACAAAGGACTTGTATCCAAAATGTAAAAGAACTGGAATGCTACATAAAAAGATAAACAACTCATTGAAAGACTGGCAAAAAACTTGAGCAGTGCCTTCACTATAGAAATATATGTGAGCATGAAAAGATGCTCAGGATCACTACTGATTAGAGAAATGGAAATTAAAATTACAATTACGGACAATGTCATACTCACTAGAATGACTCAAATGAAAAAGACCAACAATACCAAAGTTGGCAAGGATGTGGGGCAAGTACCAATCTCAAACACTGCTGTGCGGGTGTAAAATGGTACAAATACTTTGGAAGATTGTTAGCTATTTCCTTTAAAACCCAAATTTTGGGGTGCCTGGGTGGCTCAGTTGGTTAAGCATCTGCCTTCAGCTCAGGTCATAATCCCAGGGTCCTGGGATCAAGCCCCGGTCGGGCTCTCTGCTCAGTGGGAGTCTGTTTCTCCCTCTCCCTGCTGCTCCCCCTGCTTGTAATCTCGCTCTCTGTGTCAAATAAATAAATAAATAATTAAAAAAATAAAAATAAAACCTAAATTCCACTCTGAGGTATGTACTCAAGAGAAATGCAAGCACATGTCCATAGAGAGACTTGTACAAGAAAGGTCACAGCAGCTTTATTCATAATACTCCAAAAGTTGAATCAATCTAAATGTCCATGAACAGGAGGATGGGTAAATAAACCGTCATATCCACATAATGAAGTACTATCAGAAATAAAGAGGAACAAAACACTTATCCATGAAACAACATGGGTGAATTCCTAAAACGTTCTGCTGAGCCAAAGAAGCTGTAGAAAAAGAAAGAATCATATGTCTGATTTCATTTACATGAAGTTGTAGGAAAAGTAAAACAAATCTATAGCGATAGACAACACAACAATGACTGACCCCAGGGACTGGGGAGACTGACTGAAAGGGGGCAAATGGCAGCTTTCTGGGGTGATGGAACTTTCTTCCCCTGGTGGTTACATGGGTGTATTTCCAAAATTCATCAAACTGTACACTTAAAATATGCGCATTTTACTGTTTGCAAATAAGACCTTAATAAAAAGAAATAAAAAGTTGTCATTAAGATGAAGATGAAAAGCCCCAAACTCAGGGAAGGTATTTACGATACACCCATCTAACAAAAGATCATTCCCAGAAAAAATAATATACAAGCCAGTAAGCAAAAGACAGCCAAATAGGGGCACCTGGGTGGCTCAGTCATTAAGCGACTGCCTTCTGCTCAGGTCATGATCCCAGATCCTGGGATCTAGCCCCGCATTGGGCTCCCTGCTCTGCAGGAAGCCTGCTTCTCCCTCTCCCACTCCCCCTGCTTGTGTTCCCTCTCTCTGCCAAATAAATAAATAAATCAATCTTAAAAAAAAAAGACAGCCAAATAGAATGATGGATAAAATATATTGATAGGCTTTTTTTTTTTTTTTAAAGATTTTATTTATTTATTTGAGAGAGAAAGAATGAGAGAGAGAGAGAGCACATGTGAAGGTGGAGGGTCAGAGGGAAAAGCAGACTCCCCGCTGAGCAGGGAGCCCGATGCGGGACTCGATCCTGGGACTCCAGGATCATGACCTGAGCTGAAGGCAGTCGCTTTACCAACTGAGCCACCCAGGTGCCCCATATTGATAGGCTTTTTACAGATGAGAAAAAACAAAAGTTTGTAAACATATGAAAAGATGCCCAACCTCCATTTGTAATCAGGAAAATATATATCAAGATCTTACAAGATACCATCTTACATCCAGCATTGGCAAAAATTAAAAGGCTGGGCAACATCAAGTACTGGTGAGAAGGAAGAGCAAAAGAAATTCTCATATTGAGCTGATGAGAGTGTAATTTGGTATAATTTCTTTTGCTTTGAATTCCTCTTTCACTTCAGGGTATATAATTTAGAAGAAGTCTTGCACTTGAGACCAGGAGACATGAACAAGAATGTTTATAACACAATTATTATAGTAGGAAAAAAAGATAAGTCCCAAGTGTCTACATATACCACATAATTGGTGCTATAATCATACAGTAGAATATATACAGAAGTGAAAATGAACTTCAGCTACACGTACCAACATAAAAAAAACCTAATATTGAGGAAAAGATGAAAAACAGATGAATACAGACTGAAAAGTTCCATTTGTATAAAATGCAAAAAATAGTATGCTGTTTAGGGTTGCATACATTGATGGTAAAAATTAAAAAGTAAAGGAAGGGAGTAATTACCATGAGGGTCAGGACTGTGGTTATTTCTTGAGTAAATGGGTCTGGGAAGAACATAGAGGGAACTTCTAAGATGCTGACAATTTTCTATCTTTTAAGCTGGGTGGTGAGTTCTGGGGTACTCATTTTATTCGTCTTTAAACTGTATATATACATTTAATATATTTTTTGTGTATATTTCATAATTTAAAAACTAGTAGAATGTTAGGCTAAGTGAAAGAAACCAGACACCAAGGACCACATATTGTGAATCTACGTGTATGATAAAATATCCAGAATAGGAAACTCCACAGAGACAGAAAGTAGATTAATGGTTGCCTGAGGTTGGGAATGCAGGGGAGAAATAGAGAGTGACTGCAAGTGGGTACAGGGTTTCTTTTTGGAGTGATAAAAATGTTCTAGAATTGACCATGGTGATGGTTGCCCAATTCTGTGAATACACTAAAAACTACTGAATTACATACTTTACATGGATGAGTTGTATGGTGTGAATTCTATTTCAATAAAGAGCTGTTCTTAAAAATCCAGGGGAGTGGGATGCACGGAAAGGCTCTCAAGGGGCGATGAAATTAGGAAGCTGTTGAAGAGGAAGTTGAGAGCAGTGGTTCTCAAACTCTAGCATACATCTGAATCACCTGGTGGCCTTGTGAAAAAACAGATTGCGGGCCACCATCCCCAGGTTTTCTGATTCTGTAAGGACTGAGCTGGGGCCAAGAATCTGCATTTTTTAAAGAGAGAGAGCACACATGAACAGGGGAGGGGTGGGAGAAGGGGCAGAGGGAGAGGGAGAGAGAGAACCTTAAGTAGGCTCCTTGCTCAGCACAGAGCCCGATGCTGGACTCCATCTCACGACCCTGAGATCATGACCTGAGCCGAAATCAAGAGTCCGATGCTTAACCAACTGAGCCACCCAGATGCCCCTCAAATCTGCATTTCTAAAGGTTCCCAGGTGATGCTGATGCCCGGCCCAGGGACTGCACTTTGAGAACTGCTATTCTATACAGCCTGGTATAGGTGTTTAAGAAGCATATACTGGATGAATGGATGAATGGATGGATGAGAGGTTGGTTGAGTGTTTGGGTCAGTGGATGGGTAGGAGTGGAATGGATGAAAGGGTGGATGGGTAGATTAATGGATGGATAGCAGGTGGGCAGATGAGTAGCAGAAGACGGTTGCATGGATGGATCAGGGATGGTTCAGAGTAGTAGGGAAGAAGATGGAGCTGGGGAAGTTGCAGTGTGGAATATAGCATAGAGAAGAACTTGGAGTGAACGCCTACTTTCAACTCTTGTCGTGGGCTCACCACCCACTAACTGTGCAATGTTTGGCAGGTGACTTCACCTCCCTGAAGCTCATTTTCCTCATGTGAGACATGTGGGTTAACAATGCCTATGAATTTCCATGAGCTAATACCCTTAAAAGGGCCAAGAGCAGAGCCTGGCATGCAGTGGATGCTCTCTACTCTTGGGTTGTATCTGACTATTACCATCATATATCACTGGGCTGTACTGTGTGGTTGAGACGAGAGGCTTGTAATTCAGGTCCATCTTGTTTCCATAGTGGCCAATGCTGACCTCGAATTGGATCAGGTCCTTAAAGTTGGGCATCATGGTACAGGAAAGGAAGATGACGCACAGCCCATACTTCTGGCGGTGATGGTGCCTCTAAAACAATAAGCCCCCACATCCCCAGTACATAAGCCAAGGGATAAACAAGGCTCTAGAGACAGGCAGGGAGCCAAAGATGAGGTGCCCTGTTTCTTTCAAAAGCTATCTTTGCTTCTCTTCAGGGCGAGCTGGACCATCTTTGAACCTGTGCCCCCTCAAAATCCTGCCTTGACTCCCGCTCAAGGGCAGTTCCTCCCAGGACCTCTATTACCTGGTCCCCTCCTCCTAGCCACCTGGGGTTCCTTTCCTTCCTGAAAGGGAGGTTTCTCCCTCCAAGGCCCTGAGGGTCAGGCTGGGCTCTGACTTGGGCCACCTCATCCCTCTCCTTTTTGCCTCAACACCCTCCCCTGATGAGACCCGGCGTGGGCAGGGGTGTGGTGAAGGTTGCACATGCACGCACATCTGCTCTGGGCTCTTCTCCAGCCGCCTCCTCCCACTCTGCCTCCCATCTGCTGGAGGTCCTCCATCTACCACGTCAGCCAATCTCATTTCTGTGGCCAACCCCTGCCCTCCTCTTGAGCTCTCCCAGTCTGTTCACTAGCCCAGGTCTGCCCTGTCATAAAAAACAACCCTCCTTCTCCCCTCTGAGCCTCTGCTGAGCCCCCATCTGATCTTGTCTCCTTCCACTTTCCAGCCAAGTTTCTGTGCACTTGCTTCTATGCACAGTCTGCAACTTCTCCCTTGCACCTGGGCGGCCTGGCAACTCTCCCCTTAGGGGGCTGCCTCAGTGGTCCTCTTTGCAGACTCTTCCCCAGTCTCCTCTGCAAGCCCCTCCTCCTCCTCTACCTGCCTTAGGCCGTGGCATCCTTTTACCCACCTACTCCTCCCAGGCATTTCCTTCACAACCCTATGTTCAGATGCTGGTGTGCTGACGACACACCATCTGTCTACAGCCTCGGGGACTGATTTTCATGGATGTCTCATCAGCATATGTCAACATTGGGATTCGTTGTCTCCCTCCCCCCAGACCTGCTCCTCCTTCAGGGAGCACGGATGCCACCCTGACCACCTTGCCACCTGAGGCAGAAAAGGGGAATCAGCTTAGAGGAGTTAGCCTCATTTCTTATGTCTTGTTGGTCTTTCATTCTGATCATTCTGTTTTCAAAGGGTCTCTCTCTGGAACCTGCTCCCTCCTCTCTGGTTCTCCTTCCCATGACTGTATTCCCATTTTTAAAAATAAGTGGGTGGCTATTCTTAACACTGTTCCCCCTGCCCCTTCCAGCAGCAGTGGTCTTCCCCAGACTATAGGAAGAAATAAAAACTCCTTAGAAGATCATTTCTCCTTAACTAGATTGCACATTTCTTAAACAGAAACTTTATCTTGTATTTACTGGGTCCCTGACCACCCGGAATTTGGCACAGCATGAAGCCCTCACACGGGCTTAGTAAAGACTCAGGCAGATTGACCAAACATTCTCAGGCACCCAGGAGCTCATTCAGCTTGCGGCCGGGGCCTCTGCAGTCAGAAACAGGACCTGCAGTAGATCTGGGGTGGGCAGAGGGGCTCTTTCTTCCTGGGTTACCTGTTTCCTGTAGTTACCTCTATACTGGTCACTTCAGAGGAGAGATCCTTCCTCTTAAAGTCTTGATGGGAAGAGACGTGGGTGAATAACTCCAGGAAGACTCGGCCTCGATAAGTTAAACCATCCTTAAGAGGGTCGGGAATATTCTAGGGTAACAGGAAGGAAAATAGTGAGAAAAGGAATGAGAGAAAAAGAGCAGATAAATCTCCCTTGACACCTCTGCAGCAAAGACCGAGTTGTCTAGTGACTTCCTGCCTAGGGCTGACCACAATCCCGGGGCGGAATTCCAGACACCCAAAACATGCTGTGCCCAGAAACCTCTGGGCCCTGACCCCTTTCCATACCCCGAGGCCCATTCCTCCTCTTCATGCATTCCACTCACTAGTCAACCCCAAGTACCTGTTCCCCGCAAACGCTTCCTGCTCGTAGGGGGCTCTGATAACTACAGTGTTTGCGCTCCCAGTCTGGCCAATCAGAGCATGCCCCGCCTCCTTGGCAAGAGTGATTGGTCCAAGGGAAGTACACATGACATAAGGCAGCCAATTAGAATGCTCCCCTGGCCTTCCCTATTAGAGGCTGCGATGGCTACTTGTTCGCTGGGAGGCCTGACTGCGGTAGGAAAGAAAGCAGACCAGGCTGAAGAGCAGCAGAGCTGAGAGATGGAGTAAATGAGAGAGACTCTTGATGGCATGGAAGTCCCGGTGCCTGCAAATCAGTCCTCACTCAGAGTTTTTCCCAGCCCAGTTCCCATCTTTTAAGCCAATTGGAGTTGGCTTCCTGGCCTTTATCAGTCTTTAACCGCCCAGTGCTTTCTACATTTACCTATGCTGTTTTTTGTCTCCATGTCCTTTCCACCTGCTGGAAATCTTACCCGACGTTTCATCTCAGTGCTCCTTCCTCAGTGAACGCCCAGAGCTCTCCGTTTCTTTCTCATGCCACAACACACGTCCCGTATACACATAACCGTTTACACACAGGTTACATGTCCTCTACCAGCGTGGTGGACAGACACCAGGGTTGGGCCCTCCCCCGGCACTTCCCAGGCCCCAGGGCCTTTCATACGGTTGGTATTACCTCCACTGTTCCCTAGAGCTGTCATGAGAAGCTTACAGTGCCTTCTTCCTGGATCCTGAAAGGGGCCTTTTTACCCCCACGAAGAGTCAGGAAGCTGGGGCCAAAACAGGGTAGGAAGCCAGAGTACGTTCCTGCAAGAAAAGAGGGTGAGGGGGCGGGGCCAGGTGGTAGAGGGGCAGAAGGCAGAGGCTAGGGCGGAAGGCTTGCCTTCTATTTCTGCTCCGGTGGATGAGATCTGGTTGAGGAACAGGCTGACGGTCCCAATCTCATCCTGGCAACTGTTCTTGGGGCTGGAAAGAAACACATTCTGCAGGCTGAGCCGCTGGCCCAGCTCTGATTATCTCCTCCGCTGCTTGTTTTTCAGCCTCCACGCCTGGCTCACCAGTCCAAGACTCTGAACTTGATGTAGCTGGAGAGGCAGGGCAGCTGCAGGGGGAAAGCGAGAGCCACAGTGGGTGCATGCCCGGAAGGTCTGGTCCTCACAGAGATTGAGTGCAGCTGGGAAGTGCCGGGTCTGGGTCCAAGGCCTGGCTCAGTCACCAGAGCCAAGATGGATTTACCATGGGAGCGTATAGACCTGTGGCTGTGGGCCTCCCCACTTGCATGGGTCCCTTGCAAAGCCCTGGGAGAGTTCTACAACTGTGTCCCCTTGTTGCTTTGTATTCTTATTCTTAAAATGGCCCAATTGCATGAGCTTCAGGACCGAGACCTGAGTCCACCCTGACCATGGGCTCAATGATTGCAGTCCTCATACAACCCTTCACTGTCACCAACCGTCTCACACAGAGGTTGTGGCTTAAAATGTCTTCTTCACGGTTAGCGGTTAACTTTTATTTTATTTATTTATTTTTAGATTTATTTATTTATTTGTCAGAGACAGAGCACAAGCAGAGGGAGCGGCAGGCAGAGGGAGAAGCAGGTCTCCCACTGGGCAAGGAGGAACCAGACGCGGGACTCGATCCCAGGACCCCAGGATCATGACCCAAGCCAAAGGCAGACACCTAACCGCCTGAGCCATCCAGGCATCCCAGAGGTTAACTTTTAAACAGTAGGACATCTATCCCCTCCAGAGTAAATAATAGTAGCTGCTGTTGTGGGAAGGGTTTCTGTTGTCCCCTGGCTGTGCTGAATGATCTACATGGATCATCTGAGTGACTCCTCCCAACAACCCCATAAGCCAGGTGCTGTTATTCTGATTTCTAGACAGGAAAACTGAGGCACAGAGAAACTGAGTTCCTCAAGTTCTCTTTAAAAGCTCTCTTTAGAGTTCCTAACGACTCTGCCACAACCCAGGGAGGGGTGTGATTGTCCCTATTTACAGATGGGGAATGAGGCCCAGAGAGGTAAAAGGGCTTGTTCAGGGTCCCACAGTCAGGGGTGCAGTCACGACTGGAACCCAAGCTTCTGATTCTTATCTCCACTCTGCCACAGGGTCCCCTCAATTATGAAAACAAAAACCAATCCGTGTGTAAAACAGAGCTGCTGGGGTTGAGGCCTGAGTGGGACGCAAATCCTCTCAGTTGGGGCCCCTTCTCCTCACAGCACTTCCTGAGGCATGGCTGAGAGTCCCTCCCATTCTCCATTCTACTCGTCCATTCTCCCCTTGCTGAGGAGCTGGGGGCCAGGGCAGAGTAGGGAAAGGGTTTTCCAGTTGAGCAAGTGGTTAAGAAGAAATGAGGAAAGGCCCCCTAGAAGTGGGGAGATGGGCACCGGAAGGCATCCAGGTCTTCCAATATTACAAATCCTCCACATTCACATTCATGGCTGAACCATCTTTTCATCCACCCTGTTGAGAATTCTCTTCCCCTTTCCCAGTTCCTTGTCTTGACTGCCCTCCTGTCCTGGGGCCCTTGGATTGTAAGCTGGCATACACCCATTTTCAGCAGAGTTTCCCCTGCAGCCTGCCTTGTTGGGGCCCTGACTGGCTGGCCTCAGATGCTACTGTCTCTGTAGTCACCCTGCCATTCAGAGTGAGGGTCACATCTGCCTGCTGCATTTCCACAGGGCTAGTGACAATCAAGCTTGCATCCAAATGGCTCCAGCCTAGGAGACTGTGTTATGTGGGAAATGGGTGAGGGCCCAAGGGGTGTTTGGACATCTTTAAATGTTGGAAGGCCTCTTTCAGGGATGAAGGAGGGCCCAGCCTGTGCCACTGGTTTCTGAGCCTAAATGCAGCTGAACATGAAGGAGGACTTTCGAGGCTCTGAGCATCCACAGAGCATCTGAGGATCCTGGCCATGAGCCTCATCACAGCCAGAGACAGGTGGGAGGGATCAAAGACGGAGGATAAACTAGGCTCCCTTTAAAATCTCTTCCTAGGGCACCTGGGTGGCTCAGTCGGTTGAGCATCTGCCTTCGGCTCGGGTCATAATCCCAGGGTCCTGGGATCGAGCCCCGCATCGGGCTCCCTGCTCAGCAGGGAGCCTGCTTCTCCCTCTCCCTCTGTCTCCCGGGTTGTGCTCTCACTCTCTCTGTGTCAAATAAATAAATAAAATCTTTAAAAAAATAATTTAAAAAATAAAATCTCTTTGTACTTTAAGAGTCTATAAAATTACTCAGGAAGGTAGGGATTATGAAGAATGGGTTAAAGATGATGCCTCACCAGGAGGCAGACTAGGGAAGCTTCTAGCAAGGAAGAGGGTCCCAGGAGAGTAGAGGGGAGTTCACGAGCTGATTTTACGTCACACAAATTTAAGGTATAAGGAAAGCAAAACACCCTCTGGGTAGCCAAATAGAAGCCACACAAAGTTCTATGCACTCATACTTAATGACAGTGCTCAAGCTATCTCAGAATTTCGTACTCTTTTTCTACACACAGTTCTTAGAAGCCTGGCATGGAGTCGAAACGCAGTCAAGGCTCTCTCAGGGCTTTAAGAGGACTGGCATCCACATTCATGATAGGTGACTGAGAAGGACTGAAAAGCTCTAAAAATCAGACTACAGAATCCCACAAAGAAAAGTATCTTGGAGCCATTTAGTGTAGGAACAAATAGTCCCTACTCCATGTATCCCATATACTATGTTCCCACAATACCTCTAGGCCATTAACAAAGAGCTATAATTATCTTCAGGGCACTTCGCCTAGAAGATAAGAAAATGCATAATACGGGCGCCTGGGTGGCTCAGTTGGTTGGGCGACTGCCTTCGGCTCAGGTCATGATCCTGGAGTCCCTGGATCGAGTCCCGCATCTGGCTCCCTGCTCGGTGGGGAGTCTGCTTCTCCCTCTGACCCTCCCCCCTCTCATGTGCTCTCTCTCAAATAAATAAATAAAATCTTTAAAAAAAAAAAAGAAAATGCATAATACAATTTAGATTTAAATGATTTTTTGGTTTTGTTTTGTAATGTAGGTGAAAGGGCATTTTTAAGTTTTTGGGAAAGTTCAGTTGTATGGCCCCCTCATTTCTTAATACTGGACAAATAAAATAAGTTTTCCAAAATCTGTCCTGGGCTTCCTCATGTTCCCTATCAGGCAGATCTCACCCCCACTCCCCGCTGCCTCCTACTGTCCCCACCCAATGCTTCTTGGCCCCTACCTTCCATCCACACCCCTAGACACTCAAACTTGCCTTCCGTTTGTGGGCCAGGGGGAGGAGGGTGGTCAAGATGGAATAGCATGGGGTGCCTGGGTGGCTCAGTCAGTTAAGCACCCGACTCTTGATTTCAGCTCAAGTCATGATCTCAGGGTCGTGAGAGCAAGCCCTGCATCAGGCTCCAGGCTCCACACTGAGCGTGGAGCCTGCCTAGGATT
>NC_138378.1:53581913-53605172 GCF_054177405.1 Leptonychotes weddellii
TCCCTCCACTGACCTCACCTTCCAGCCCTTTCAGCCCAGCCCACAGATGGACGCTGTCTCTGGCACAGGGCTGACCATGGGAATGGTCTAAAGACATTTTGACAACTTCTGCTCAGCTACAACTTCGGTCCTTTGTATATCTGCCCAGATCCAGATTCCCTACTATTTGTTTTTAAATCATCTTTCAATTGACTTTGTTCTTAAAGAGTCTTAGGGTTATTAACTTTAGTATATGAGTGCATGCACATAGATTTTGTTGGATAAACTCTACGATCCCAACAGAAAAGTGAGCAAAAACCACGTCGACTATGGCAGTACACAATGGCATACCCCTTTCCAAAGCATCACTTGACTTCATTCTTAAACCTGACTCTGTTCTAAGCAATCGTGTCAGTGAAATCGAGGGTTGGTTGGACTGGTTAAACTTTTTAATACATACTAGAAAACCACAGAGATATTAAAATTTTTGAAAATTGTGTGCCACCTACCACCCAAGAGCATCTCACCTAGACCTGGAGCACCCAAACCACCTTCAGTGTGGTGGTTTTAAAATATGTCCACAAATCCTTTGGTACAGCTTCCTTTGAAAGGTAGACACTAATCTCTTTCCCTTTATGTGTGGATTGGATTTAATGATGCTTCTAATAGGTAGAATATGGTGGAAACAATGGTTTATGAATTCTGAGACAAACCTACTTAACTTTAACCCAGCATTCCCCAAATTTGAACATAGGATCCTTTTTTTTTACATGGAACGTCCATCAGCACACTTTGGAAAATGCTACTCTCTATTTATGGAGGATTATGGAATGTCAGCAACTCTCTTGCTCAGAACCTTCAATTTCTAGATGAAGAGTCTCAGGCCCGAAGAAGACAGTGTTTCAGCATTGTTTGTTTGAGGGCATGTTGTTTCATTCACTCATTCGTGCCCTTCATGTACATTAGGCTTTCAGTGGGCACCTGCTCTCCATGCAGGGCTCTGTGCGTGGCTCTGGGAGACAGGGTGACTGGCCACGGCCTTCACCTTCACAGACTTCCTGGTCCAGTGGGGCACGGCCCACTGATGGGGGAACTGACATCCGGATCCGGGGGCCCTGCCCACCAACTCCAGCCTTCCCACACACTATCTAGATGACAATTTCTCAAGCCCTCAGACCCCTTCTACACTTACCTTTTCCCCAATTAGCTCCACCTCCAACATAGGATTCACTAAGTGCTGTTTCTCTGTGAACAAGAAGTTACAAGATTTCTGAGACAGCAGCATTTTTTTTTTTAAGGGGAGGACATGTAGAGGTGAGGTGACAGAACGACTGTCACACCCCTCTGCCATCATCTGGTGTGGTACCCCCCCACACCCGGGCAGACCTCCCCCATCTCCACTCTATCTCTATGTGTCATGGCCCATAATTGCAGCGAGGGTGGGTGCTGGCATAGGGAACCGGGAGTCTGCATCCAGACATCAAAGACAGGTCAGGGGCATGTGACCCATTTTAAAGAGTATCTACGGGGTCTTCATGAAACAAATCTTAGTGGATTTCAGTCTCGTCCTCTCGCTCCCACACCCTGAATCTTAGGTTCACATCAAAATGGAACAGGGAAGCCCCATGAGAATCCAGGGTGCCACTGTGTAGGGAACCTCAGGGTCACTCCCCCCCCACCCCACCATCCTGACTCTAACTGAGATGAAGGTCCTCTGCGCAGTAGATGAAGAACTGTAAGTAGGCCATGTTGATTGGGACCACTGTTGACTTGAAGATCTGAGTAGTGGTGTCATCAGCCCCATAGGGCAGCTTTTGATCTACCTGCAGAGACCAGAGACCCGACAGGGTAGAGTTATAGGATGGTCATGGCCATGGCCACCAGATTTGGCTTCCCGGCCTTCCACTTGGTAGCGGGGAGGGATGGACAACCCTCAAGTGACACAGCAGGCAAATAAAAGCATGTGAAGATCAGTGGCCACTCTGAGGGCCAGGGGTACCCTATGAAAGCAGCCACAGTAAGAAATGTTGTTGGGGTGTCGGGGGCAGCCTCACCAGAGCCTGGTCTCCCACACTGAGGACACAGATGGTGACTTTCAGGTAGCCTCTCACACCACTGCTGGGTTCATTCGGCTGGCAGAGGCCTAACCATTTCCTCATGAGTGTGTGACCTGAAGGGGCAGAGGGCCCATGGGAGACCAGCCTCCAGTCTCCATCCTTCTTCCCTGAAACCTGTCTTTGTTTCTGTGGGAGAGGGTTGTGGAAATGGGTCTCATATATTCTGGTTCCCATATAGTAGCAGAGGAAAATGGGAGTCACTCCTACCGGTAAGCAAAGCTAGTACACTCAGCAGGCATCAGCCATTGCCTTTAGGAAAGAGAGAACCCTCTTCCCCAACCTGGGAACTCACAGTTGTTGTTACTCTCCTGGTCTGAGAGAGGCAAGCATTTTCCCTAACCCTAAGCTCCAACCTTTACCTGCTATGTATGTTATGGCCAGATCATATGTTATGGTTACAGTGGAAACCTCTACTCAAATGCTAGTTTCCGAATACTGGCCTCAAAAAATAGAAATTCAAACCAAGGCTGTAATAAAAGTTTAGCATTTGACCCAAAGGGATGCCTTGAGTTTTGAAGAGAAAGATGTTATCATTATAAATATTATCAAATACAGAAAATAATTCATACCCTCTAATAGTCTCCCTTCGTGTGCTGAACATACAGGGATTTTGAAATATTTGGACAACTGGCCTGCTTTTTCTCAGAAGGCACACGCATTTGCAACAACTGATACCTACCTGGAGAATGGTAGATAAACCCAATATCGGTCTGAAAAGACAAGAGTAGAGTAAGGATTAGTTAGGGCCTCTGGCCAAGATGTGCAATATCAACAAACAATAGTACTGTACTGACAGTATTAGCCACCAATGCTTAAGAATTTGCCCTGCTCTAACTCCTTTACTCTTTACAACAGCCTACACGTGGTCCGTTACCACCTCCACTCTGCAGAGGAGGATACTCTGTGAGAGAAGGGCCTAAAGTCTTACAACTAGTAAGTGAGGAGGTCTGGATTGGAAGGATTCTCAGCCACCACACAGCACTACCTGGCCAACACAGCGTTGACTCTTCCTTGGGTTGGGAAGGGTGTCTCCCATCCTGGGGAAGAGGCTGGTCAAGGGAGAGGCAAAGAGACTATGGGCTTTCCCTTTCCCTTGGGAGAAGGTTTCTGCCTGAGGCCTGAGGGATGTGGTACAGGACTGAAGGTGGCGTGGGGCAAGGCACTGTGGTATATTCAGGTCACCCTTGTACCCCACATCTGAAGGTTCCATAGAGCAGTCCCCAAATTCTGCATGTTAGGCCTGCTTTAAAACTCAGTCACCCCTTTGGGTTAGGTAGGCCAAGATTTCTTAGCTACAACAACAAAAGCACAATCTATAAAGGAACAGTTTGATGAAGTGGACTCCAGTGAAATGTAAAACTTCTGTTCTTTGAAAGACACTCAAGAAAATTGAAAGACCAATCATATACTGGGAGAAAATATTTCCAAGTCATATATCTGATAAAAGGACTTATATCCTGAATATATAAGAAAATCTCAAAACTGAGTAGTAAGAAAACAACCCAGTGAAAATGAGTAAAAGATCTGAAGATTTGTTTATTTAATTTTGAGAGAGAGAGAAAGTAGGGGGAAGGGCAGAGGGAGAGAATCTATCAAGCAGACTCCCGGCTGAGCAAGGAGCTGGATGCGGCGCTCGATCCCACACCCATAAGATCATGACCTGAGTCAAAAGAGTCAGATGCTTAACGGACTGAGCCACCCGGGCGCCCCAAATGAGCAAAAGGTTTGAACAGACACTTAAAGAAAATATATAGATGACAAATAAGCACATGAAAAATGCTCAACATCATTAGTCATCAGGGAAGTGTAAATTAAAATCACAGCGAGGTAGCTCTACATATAATTAGAATGGCTAAAGTAAAAAAGATGGACTACAGGAGGGGTTGATGAGAATGGGGGGCAACTGGCACTCTAGCATACACTGCTGGTGGGAATATAAAATGGTAAGGCCTGTTTGGAATTGTTGGGACAAAAACGGTTAGGAATTTTCTCTAAAAGTTAAACATACACTTACCATATGAGCTACTCAATCCACTTCTACATATTTACCCAAGAGAAATTAAGATTTGTACAGTAAGATTTGTACAGTAAAGCAGCTTTACTGTAACAGCCAAAGACTGAAAATAATCTCATGTCCATCAACAGATGAGTGGCTAAACAAATTGTGATAAATCTATAAACGGAATACTACTTGGCGATGAAAAGGAATGAATTATTGACACATGCAGTGACATGGATGAATCTCAATTATGCGGAATGAAAGAAGCCAAACCAAAAAGGGTATATGCTGCATTATTCCATTTATATAAAATTCTAGAAAATGCAAACCAAGCTATAGTTATAGAAAGCAGACCAGAGGTTTCCTGGGGATGGGAGGGGGTGGGATGGGGCTGAGAGGGAAGAATAAAAAGGCACACAAGGAAATTTTGGGGGATGATAGATGTGACAGATATGTTCATTATCTTGACTGTGATGATGGTTTCACAGGAATACAAAAATTATACATCTTAAAATATGTGTAATTCACTGTATGTCAATTGTACCTCAATAAAGTTGGAAGAAAACCAAACCAAACCAAATCCAGGCACCGCTAATGAAGCAACAGATCCAGGCAGTGATCATCAGTGGCTGTTAACAACATAAAAAGAGACCAACAGACATTCTGTGGCTCCCACTGAAGTCATTTTGCCAAGTAATGGACCCAAATCTGGCAAGCCTCTGGGCAGAGGGACATGTGAAATGAACCTTCAGAGATGCAGTCAGCAAAATCCAGACTGGAGGAAAATTCTAGAGGACAAACTATCCAGTTTCCTTAACAAATTACAAGGTGGGTGGGGGGGTGGGGGGGTGGAAATGGGCAGGATCCACAGAATCGAAGACCTAAAAATACATTTTATTTATTTATTTATTTATTTATTTATTTATTTATTTTTAAAGATTTTATTTATTTATTTGACAGAGAGAGACACAGCAAGAGAGGGAACACAAGCAGGGGGAGTGGGAGAGGGAGAAGCAGGCTCCCTGCTCTAGGGAGCCCGATGTGGGACTCGATCCCAGGACCCTGGGATCATGACCTGAGCTGAAGGCAGTCGCTTAACCGACTGAGCCACCCAGGCGCCCTAAAAATACATTTTAACTAGCTGCAATGTATGTACCTGGTCTGCATCCTAACTTGAACAAACTGTGAAAGGAATTCATAAGATAATTAGGGGAATTTGAACACTGGCTAGTTTTCGATGTTATCTAGGAATTATAAAGGTTTTAAAACGTGGTAATTACATTTGGTATGCTTAATAAAATCTTTATGTTTTAGAAATACATACTGAAGTATTTAAAAATAAAATGATATGGTGTCTGAGATTGGATTCAAAATAACCTAGTGGGTAGGGGAAGTGGGCCAGGTGTAGATAAAACATCACTGGCAATGAATTAGTGAAGTTGAGTGATTGGGATGTGGGAACTCAGGATACTATTCTCTCTGCTTTTGTGTATCTTTGAAATTTTCCAAAGAAGTTCTTTTTAAAGATTTTATTTATATATTTGAGAGAGAGAGAGAGAGAGAGAATGCAGGGGGCAGAAGGAGAGGGAGAGAATCTCAAGCAAGAATCTCCCTGCTGAGCTCGGAGCCCCACGTGGAGCTTGATCTCACAACCCTGAGATCATGACCCAAGCTGAAATCAACAGTCTGGTGCTCAACAGACTGAGCCACCCAGGCACCCTTCATGTCTATAACTTAACAGTTCATATCACTGGTCACTGTCTGAAAATTGTGCAGTGGTCTTTGTCGAAAGTACAACATTTTTTACCTCCTGCCACTTAACCTCTCAGGAATCTCTCAATCTCTAAGCCTATGCTGCTTTTTTAAAAAAAATCTTTTATTAATTTATTTGAGAGAGAGAGAGTGCACAGAGGGAGAGGGAGAATCAGACTCCCCGCTGAGCAGAGAGCCCCATGTGGGGCTCGATCCCAGGACTCCAAGATCATGACCTGAGCCAAAGGCAGATGCTTAACCCACTGAGCCACCCAGGTGCCCTGCCTATGCTGCTTCTTTAAGGGACAGGTCATGACTCTTCATGTGCGTATTACAAGTTGTGAGAAAGAAACCTTACTTTGATTTGTCCTAAATGTGCCTTTCCCAAGGTGGAAGCCTTTTTCCAGGGGTTGCCAGATTTAGCAAATAAAAATACAGATGCCCACTTAAGTTAGAATTGCAGATAGGGCGCCTGGGTGGCTCAGTTGTTTGAGCGACTGCCTTTGGCTCAGGTCATGATCCTGGAGTCCCGGGATCGAGTCCCGCATCAGGCTCCCTGCTCATCGGGGAGTCTGCTTCTCCCTCTGACTCTCCCCCTTCTCATGCTCTCTCTCTATCATTATCTCTCTCAATAAAAAAAAAAAAAAAAGAATTGCAGATAAATGAGGACTTCATTTATAGTATACATATGTCCCCTGCAATATTTCGTGAGGAGCCATGCAATATTTGAGGCATCCTTATATTTAAAAAGTATCTGTTATTTAAGCTTCAAATGTAATAGAGCATTCTGTATTTAATCTGGCAACCCTACCTTTTCCCAATCTTCCTGGATTTGGAGAATCTTTTTTAGCCCTTCATGACTGTGTCAACTTTCCCCATCTCTCAGCCTGTGTCTTTCCAAAGCAAACCTTTTTATTCTATTCTCATAGGCAGCAATTTTCTCTGTGTTTCTCTGCCTTTTTGGATCTTCTGCTTCCATTTCCTGGAGGCAGAGATTCGAAGTGTGTCCATAGTATTATAAGTTTGGGGAATTCAACCTGGAACATAAGTGGTACACACTTTCATCATTACAATGACTCTGGTTTGAGTATATCATTATTCCCATTGTACAGATGAGGAAGTCGAGGTTCTGAATAACTTGTTTAAGTCAACCCAGTTGGTAGGTGGATCCAAATCTGGATATTTCTGCATGAAAATTCAAGTTTTTGCCCCTAAACTCGGGCATGGAGCCCGTGGTAGGTCTCTGTTTCACCAAACCTCCTCCTTCATCCAGGGCTCACTTGGAATCTCCCGATCTCTGAGTTGAATCTCAACAGTGTGGAATTCATCACCTGCAGAAAGATCTCAGTTATTCACATCCCCCATTTCTCCCACCCCCATGGGAGGAACTGTAAGGGCACATTAGGGATTCTCCGGGATCTACTCAATACTTCCTAGTGGCCCACAATACCACATAAGTTTTCTCATTTAATTCTCAGAGGTACCCTGTGAGGTTCAGAATTTTAGTTCCATTTAACTGATGAGGAGGTTGATCAGAGGGTTCAATTCATTTGATGAACCCAAAGGTCAGCCCAAAGCAAAGTGTTGCACTCAACTTTCTCCATGGCATGCTATCCTGATCGTTTCCCATGTGCCTGTGTTCCCAAGAACATGTACACTCTTCAAGGGGGAGGCCTCCTTGTTCTCCTTAGGCACATAGGAGGTACCAGATAAACATGTTCATTGCTGTTACCGGGCTCCCTCTGGCTGGGGAGTGGAATGTCTCATGTTGAGGGCACATGTGAGGGGTCCTTTGGTGGCATGAGAATCCTGGCACATGAGAAGGGGCTCTTTTCTTCACCAGGGCCCAGCTCCAGGCCTAACAGTTGGCATTCCATAAGATTTGTTAAATGAATGAATGGGGAGTCTGGGTTGCCAGAGTGTGATAAAGGCAGTGAAGGATATGCCTTGGGGTCAGAAGGACCATCTGAAGTGACTGGCTATAAGGGAGGGGTAAGGGGCTGAAGTCTTTCCCAGAATTGAGTTGGGACAAGAAAGTGGGCCCATCTTGTTTGGCTCCTCACCTGAATTAAGATGGTCTCGTCAAATAACTTAGCAGGCACCTCATAAAAATTCTGGAAGAAGATCTGAAGCAGAGAGAATGGGGGTAGGGGTTGGATGATATTCCTTCCACCACTTCACCCAGGGACTCAGTAAGCCTGAAGGCTCAGAATAGCATGCTTCTTCCCCAGCTCTTGCCCATTTCATGCTCATGCTCCTCCTCCAGAAGCAGAGGCTTGCCCAGCTCCTGGAGGGTGTTCTGCCAGGGTAAAGGGCAGGGGCAAGGGTTCCCAGAAGCATTTGTCAAGAGTGGCTCAAGGCCCAGCTAGCTGCCCTGGGATGGAGTCCCGAGCCTCTGCCTCCTAGAGTGCCCTGTCAGTCCACTGCATCCCCAGCCCCTGCTGCAGCCAGAACCCTCTTTCCTAAATGCAAACCTGGCCCCATCACTCTCCTGCTTAACTCCCTCCATGGCTCCCCAGTGCCATCTGTGACAGGGTCCCAGCGCATTTTGCAGCCTTCCCTCCAGCCACAGCCATATCTACAGTTCTGCCAAGTCCTGCCACTTCTTGTTTCTAGGCTTCCGAAGACACTATAGCTTTTTTCTGAATTTTCTTTCTCCACGATGTCTCTCTTTCCCTGGTAGACTCTTCCTTCAAGGTTTCGGGAGCCCTTCCTGAGTCCCCTCATTCCTCCCTACTCTCACTGTGCTTTTATCTTTTTATTTATTGGCCTCTTTACCAATTAATTCAGTGAGTATTTATCGACTTCCAACTGTGATCAGACACAATGCTATAGCTTAGGGCTTCAGCAGTGACAAGATGTAATGGTCTGGGTCTGCATTTCACAGCTGCATTAACAGCACCTCCAGATCTCTGTTAACCCCAGTTTTGCACCATTGTCATTGTCTATGTGTTCACAGGCCAATCCGTCTCCCACAGACTATTGGTTCCTCCAATGGGAGGTTTCAAATGATTTTGTCTGTATTCCCAGTGCCAAGCAGTGCTTGGCCCTCTGTAGGCGCTCAGCCAATGTTTGTGGAAGAAGCAAGCTTGCCTGATGCCTGCAGGTAATGCCCAGCCCCCAGCTAGCTCCCGGCTGGCCCCCTTGGCCCAACTGCCCCGTTCAGTTCTGAAGGGCACGTGCAGCCCACCTCATTGAAGAAAGGGTTGTTTCCCATCTTGATCCGTGTGTTGTGCTGGTGGCCTCCGATGACCACCTTCACCATCGGCTTGATGTTGTTGCCCATGAGCTGTCGGGCTTCAAACACCTTCACTCGGACCTACAGGCGGGGGGGAGGGGGGCGGAACACAGGAGCACCTGAGGCTGTGGCCCGGGCCCCCTTCTCCAACAGGGACTCTTCTCTAAAAGAACAAAGTGTTCTGACAAGAGGCATCTACTGGGGATGGGAGGAGAACCACAGGGAGCTGGACTGCCTGAAGGCAAGTCCAAGAAAGGCCATGGCTCCTCCTGTTTCCTCTTCTGGGAACTGTCCCCTCCACTGCTTTGTCCGTTTCATCTTCTGTAGACTTAGTGTTTCTCAATTGCAATGGGCTTGTTACAGAATACAGAAATGAAATCTAATCTTTCCCAGTTTTTTTTGTTTTGTTTTTACTTTTATCTACAATCTTTTTAGAGAACTGAGAATTTTAAAGTTCCATGCCATTGAATCTCTGATCTGTGATTTGCTCTCTGATTTGTGATTTATTCTTCCCCTTTCTATACTTTACTGGGGCTTCAGTAAAGGGTCTATGACATCTGAGCCTAGAACTAGAAGGTGGGAGGGAAGAGCAATGCAGAGCCCAGGAGAGACCCTGGCCGGCTGAGGCCCAGGGGGAGAAAGAATGAAGATGGCCATGGCTAAGAGGGCACTGGTGTGGGAGCTTGTCATCTGACTGTGGGTAGTAAACAACATCCGGCTCTCCCAGCCCAGGCTGTGGCTCGGCCTTTTTCCATGAGACCTCCTATGTCTCTAGCAAGTCCAGTGACCCTTTAGGGATCGATATGCATGCAGCTACCGGACCCTCAGAGACAAGAGTGGGCCAAACCAGGCAAACAGGTCACACGTCAGGATTTTGCCCTAACCTCTAAGACAGAGGAGTAGTAGTGATTTGGGCACGATGACCCTCTATCCTGGGCAAACCAGCCTGATGAAAAGGGATGGGGCCCAGAGGGAGAGGAAAGGAAGGTACTCCAAAGGAGGAACAGCATGTGCAAAGGCCTGGCAGCTAGAGAAAGAGGCTTGAGAATGGGGACTGCAAGGTGTCCAGGATGCTAGAGCAGGGTGGGGAAGGGCGGGGGCAGGAGACAGAGTGGCTTGCAGAGATAGGTTTGTGTTATCAAGGGCCTAGGAAGCCATTGGAAGGAGTTTGGGTTTTGTCCTGAGGACATTAGAGCATCCTCATTTTTAAAAATTTATTTTTCATTTTATTTTATATTTTAAAGTTAAAGTATAGTTGATACACGATGTGACATTAGTTTCAGGCCCACAATATAGTGATCTGACAACTAGATATTATACTACTATGCTCACCACAAGTGTAGCTACCATCTGTCATGGATATCCTCATTTTTAAAGGACATTTTTAAGCAGGTGCATGGCATGGTAAGAATGACATCTTTGAAAGACCACTTTGACTGAAGGATGGACAGGAGAGAGCTGGAGGCTGGGAGTTCAGGAGGAGCCTATGAGGTGGTCCAGGAAAGCGACGGTGCTGGCTCAGGTGATGGAGAGGCGGGGGCAGTTGGGTGGTATTAAGAGCTAGGACTTGGCCATCGACTGGATGCAGCGGGGAGGGTGAGGAAGAAGGCAGTCAAGAATGACATCCAGTCTCCTGGGCAGGTGGCAGGCTGGGGAGCACGTGAAACCATAGTAGAAATCTTAGGTTACAAGTTACAGATCAGAGGGAAGTTGGTGAGCCATGGGATGAGGGTTCCAGAAGTCATAGCGGGAACTCTCCTCAGCCCTTCCCAAACAGCTCATTTTGCCATGAACATGGCTAGCCTTGTGTTGCCAACAATCCCGAGGACTCCAGGCCTTTTGCTCTGCCTCCCCAGCACTTGCCAGGGCCTGTTGGTATACATAGAGCCAACAGCGCCTCCTATTGCCGCAGCAGAGCTGTCTCTAGCTTCAGCTTCCTGCAGAAGTGGCTCAGAATGACCCCGGAGGAGCATGGGATGCAGTGAGGCTCTGAGGACCTGTAGCTCTGGCCCTCTGCCATGACCTTATGGAGAGACGGGGACCGCCTGGGATCACAGTGAGAGTGTCAGGTGAATCAGCCCAGAATCCTCACCTGAAAGTGCTGAGGCTTCGAGGACAGAGCCGTGGGCACG
The DNA here is from genome assembly GCF_054177405.1 of Leptonychotes weddellii. NCBI lineage: Eukaryota > Metazoa > Chordata > Mammalia > Carnivora > Phocidae > Leptonychotes > Leptonychotes weddellii. Next base: position 53,593,131 of record NC_138378.1, read on the forward strand.
GTGGAGTTGGGGAACATCAGTTTCTGCCTGGCCACCTCTCCTGCACTTGGGCCCAGGAGGTCGCCATCGCCTGACGAAACACAATCTGGGTGGGCCTTCAGAGGCTGGGGCTCAGGAGGCTTTGAGGCATTACACCCATTTCATTGTTCCATCCCCAGTGACTAGCTTCTGACTAAAACCATGGCCCAGAAGTCCTGAAAGGGGCACATATCCTTCCCAGAACATTCCCATGGGAACCTCCTCTTATCCTCAGTAACCCTGGGCCCCATACTCTACATGTGGGGGCTCTTGGAAATGGCCATCCTTGCTTCCCTCCGCAGCCCACTGGAGACTGGGCCTTATGTCTAGAGATGACAAGTGGAAATATTGGGGGATACATACATATATATATATATATAACCTCAGCCAGGTGTCTGGAGATCTGGCTTCTAGATCCTAACCTGGTCACAGTCCTTCTGTAGGCCTCAAGGGATGGGTCCCAAAGGTCGCAAGGGTCCCAAAGAGCCTATCCAGCTATGTTTGGAGAAGAACAGGGGTAAACCCCGAGGACATACCTATCTTCGACGTATCCTGGTATCTCACAAGGGTCACCTGGAGAGTGACAGTGCACTGCAAGGCAAAGGCAAGGCGGGGGGGCTGTAAGCCAGATCTTGCAATCCTTGGCCAAGTCATAACACCGGAACCTCGCCCAGCCTGGCCAGGTTCATGCCCAGTTCCCCTGTGCAAAGCGATGCTGGCCATGGTACAGGGCCACGCCATGCCATGGGACCTGTGAAGTCTTGGGTGGAGGGAGGTTATAAACTGGTAGGGAGAAGCAATGGGTTATAGTGGAGGGAATTAGGAGAATAGAGGAGGCATGTGGCAGTGGTGGTGACAAGGGGGTACAGCAGGGTGGGGAGGAGAGGGAGAGGTGCCTTGGGACCAGTCCAGAACCGCTGATGCCAACAGCTCTTCTCCTAGCTCAACATCTCCTGACCTCAGGTGGGGACTCCTGCAAATACCTCTTAATTGACCTCCTGACCTCCAAGTGCTCTGACTACTCATCCTACCTCTAGACCATCGCCAGAATTGCCCCCTAAAAATGCCCTAACCGATCAGAGTGAAGTCACAGCTCACCAGCACAGATCATAAGGCCCCTGGTCTCAGCTAGTCTCAGCTCTCCCACCAGCCCCTTCACATCCTCCCAACCCCCATGTGCCAGCAGTGCGGTAGCTCACCCTCCCCAAACCTGCTGCCTGCCTCTCTCTCCCTCCGGCCTTCACACATGCACCTTACACCCTTGCCTGGGATTCTCTTCCTTTCCCACCCGTGGGGCAAACTCATGCCCGCTGAGAAACTGAATAAACAAATGGACAACGACCAGATCTTATGTAAAAATGGAACTCTGACCTACAATCTGCAGCAATTGATTCAGCAATTGAAACCAGCCCAATAAATCTGCAGGAACCCGCCCAGGAAGCCAGCCTGCCCTAAGTCAGCCTTGTAGGAAGTCAGAGTACTCCTCTAGCAACCAAACAATAGCCCCATCACAGTTGGCCCCAAATTGTCAGGACTTGGTTCATAACTGACAGCTTCCCTCATTTGTCCCTTCTTCCCACTTAGGACCAGCCAGAGAAAGCCAAATACACACCCCTAATCAACCACATAGGATGCCCGGCTCCTCGTTGGTTCACTTATAGCTTCCCCTGACCAACAGCCTCCAATCAGGGCACACTGGGAGCCTTCCCTGCTTCCGCTGTACAGCTTCCCCCCTCCTCTGCCTGCCTCTGAGTCTCTGCCAAAATGCAAGTGATGGTGGCTGATGCCCTTGCTCTAGCCAGCTCTGCATAAATAGCCTTTGCTTATTCTCCTTTGGTTGGTCTTCGCTTGTTTCCATTTATCTTAATCACGTCCTCTGCAAAGGCTTCTGTGACCTCCCACACGGAATCATTCACTTTGTCCTGTCTTCAGTGACCTAGCCTACCTGCCCCTTGTGCTGGACCTCTTGTCACTGGGAGGGATGCCTACTCCAGTGGACGTGGGCTTCACTCAGTTTTGTATCTCAGGCCTAACACAGGTGCTGTCATCCAATGGACAACTGACTAAATAATCAATCTAAAAGGATGGATGTAGGGGTGGGAGGAAGGGTGGGTGGGTGGAGGGATGGCGGGATGGGGAGGTCAGGGAGATGATAGCAGTGTGATGGGGCCTCCTAGGGCAGGAAGTGCTCTCTGGTGGGGGCACTGGCCCCCAACTTCACCGGCTCCCCACTCTTCCAGCCACCCTTCCTGGGGCCCAACTCACATCTGTGGACATCATGAGATGGTTAAGCAGGTTCAGGTCCTTCACGATAAGGACCTCACTCGGTTTTTTCACCAAGGGCTGGAGCAGTATTGTGGCCAGGCCAATGAACCTGGGGAGACAAGGAGCACATATGAGATCCAGAGTCAGGGGACACAGTGTCTTCTGTCCCAGGCATGACTTTATCTAGAGAGGGTTTTCTCTCCTACAGGCTGTGCTGTCCACAGAGAGAGGCTGTAGGAAGGAGGCAGTGATGTGGAGAACCCACCAGAGGATGTAGGGCTCTCATGTCTCTGAGAACTGACTTTGGGGCTATGAGCAGTGGGTGGCTCTGCCCTGCCCAGCTCCTTCCCAGAAGTTCTGCTCTCACACTCCTCCTGAATGGGAGCAGTGCCAAGTAACAGCTGATTGGACCAGGGGCTGGACACCTGATGGAAGCTGGGCCAATCAGAGTCTCCATCCTAGGAATTTTGACTTGGGAGGCCATAGATTCAGTCTCAGTGGGTGTTGGTCCCTGCTGGGCACTAGAATGGGGCCACGATAGGAAGCCAGGATTGGGCAGAGAGAAGCAGAGATTTGAGATCCTGTGGCTTCAGGATCTGCAAAACTGTCCCTGGCTTCCCAGGTTCCTGATTCTGGTCTCTCTGCACTCCCAGCCTCACCACCCTCCCATAAATCCCCCACCTTTTTTTTTTTGGTCCCATTAGCTGGCTGGAGTGGGTTCTGGTCCTTGCAGCCTGAGTTATGGATTCAAGCCAGGAGATGCAGCCAGTGCTCTTGCTTTGGTCAGAGAGCCAGCCTCCTGCCTTTCTCTGCCTCACCTGTCCTTCTTTGCTGCGCCCATGTCCCGAAGGATGATTTGCAGAAAAGAGTCATTTTGTAGGGGGCGGTCCCAGAGGTACCAGATCAGGGTCTGTGGGAGGCACAGAGAGATCAGCATCCTTCCTCCACCCTCCCCTTCCCATCCTTCTAGAAAATGGGGAAAGATGCAGGGAACAGGCTGGCCCTGTGTTTCTCTTGAACTAAGGAACCTCTCTCAAGTCTAGTTTCCTTTTTTTTTTTTAAATATGAATCCTCAACCCGGACTTTTTTTTTTTTTAAGATTTTATTTATTTATTTGACAGAGAGAGACAGTGAGAGAAAGAACATAGGCAGGGGGAGTGGGAGAGGGAGAAGCAGGCTTCCCGCGGAGCAGGGAGCCCGATGTGGGGCTCGATCCCAGGACCCTGGGATCATGACCTGAGCCGAAGGCAGACGCTTAACGACTGAGCCACCCAGGTGCCCTCAAGTCTAGTTTCCTAAGAGGATGGCATTAGCTACCTTTCACCAAGGTGCTGAGCATCCTACCTGGGCTCTGCAGTGTAACTGCAATATCATTGGTGTGTCAGGAGTGAAGGGGTGTGGGGACCTGGGGTGGGGGTGGGGGACATGGATGGATGGAAGAGGAGAGGGATGGATCCTACACAGGGAACCCTGTCTCTGCTTCAGGTTTCTGGAAACATCAGTATGGCCAGGTTGGACAAGATGGCCATATCATGGTCCATCCTCAGAGTGGAGGAGAAGAGCCAAGAACAGCTATGGGCCCTCAGGCCCGCACAGCCGTATCAGCTCAGGGGCTGCTCCCAGTACAGACGCCCTGGACTTGGGGAAAGCTTGTGCCGCTCCCGGTCCTCTCCCTAGAATTCTGAGCATGGCCAGGACCCGACCTCACTCTTAGGGTTGTCATTGCTTCTTTTGGGTTTGTCCTGATGAGTTTTACCTCATTCCATGTGGGGTTATTCCCTTCCGCTTCATGAGTTCTCTTCTTGATATCTGCAAAGATACCAAGGGGCAGTTATTGGTGGCAGGAAATATTTCAAAGTCTAGGTTGAAGTGTGGTAAAGAGAGGTGGGACTCCAAGAACACTTCAAGTCTATGTTGGCAGATGTGATATGGCATGGATTCTTACGCTGGGGGGTTTCAAAATTTCTCGCTTTTTGTAAGAGTAACATCATGCCATGTGACAGATGCTGTGTTCACTTCATTTTCTTCCTTGGAATGTAGTTCCTAGCCATCTTGCAGCCAGGTGGTGCCTTGTGACTCGTTCTGGCCAGTGCAGCGTGGGAGCGATTTTCACCACTGCCACGACTGGCTCCTAAAATCTCCCATGACATTCTTCCTCTCCCCACTCCGCACACCCATCCTCACCATCTGCGGGCAGGGTGGTGCCAGGATGACTTTGCAGCCACAAGTAACAAGCAGCTGGTCCCTAAACCGCTGCTTGGAGGAGCCCCTCAGGATTGCTGCCCCCCTTGATGCAGGACTTGGTGTGAGCAAGAGGTAAACTTTTATTGTATTAAGGCACTGAGATCTAAAGCTTTATTTGTTACCAGAGCAAAGCCTAGTGGACCCTAAGACATGCCAAAACATCTCTAATGGGTTAAAAGTTCTTCATCCACTAAAATTCCCCTCCTCCAGAAACATCTTTAACAAAGAACAGCTGATAGCCCTGCAAAGAACCTTTAAATTGCTAAATTAGTTTGAGATTCTTCCCAAGGAAAGAATGTATGAAAGAGGGGGAGACAGTGTGTGTGCAAGCATGCACCTGTTGGGTAGTCGGAAGGGGTGCAGGGTAGTGGATGGTATATGGGGGAAGAGGGGCTCAAAAAGGTGAAAAAGGAATAAAAAATATCAAACAAACATTCAGTTATTAAGAATTTATAGGTAAATTTGTGAGCAAACCCAGGAGTCTGGGACTTAGGCATCTTTGTAAGAGGTATTTCTGGGAGGAGAAAGATCACGTCCGTGGGATCGTAGGAAAGAAGGCTCAGAATCAGGCTGTTCCCTGGCTCATGGCAAAGACACACTGAATGTCCACTATGCCTCTCTAAACCTGTACCTGGGGACATAAACGCGTATGGATTGTCCTGTGAGCCCAGAGTCCCAAATGTCCACTCTCCGAGGGGTGTTGTCACGTTCAGTGAGCACAGTTTCACAAACCAGAAAAAAACTTAAGGTCTTCATTCTTTATTCATACCTATTATAGAAACAACTGTCCCTTCTTTCTCTTGACCCAGATTTTCTCACTCCCCGCACGTGCTGGGAAACCTCATTTGCCCATATCCACCAGCAGACAGACTGTCCATTTCTCTTGCCCTTCTTCCCTTCCTGCTCCCAGCTCTGTGTTGTGTAGACACGCTTAATCTCTTTCCTGTTGCCTCCTAAATCCTCTCACCCCCCCCCGCCCCCCCGCCAACCTTCTTGGACATTTTTCCTTACCTATAAAAAATGGAGACAATAAATCTTGCCTCATTTGCCTCGTGGGATTGTTGTGAGGAGCAAAAATCATTATGTTTACGAAAAGGCTTTGTTGGTTGTAAAGGTCCCTCATTAGGATCGAACAGTTACTATTGGAGGTTGTATGAGAGCTGTACATATATTGTCTTTTAAAATCCTCACATCAAGCCTATGAAGCAGGTGTTTTGTTTTTTTTTTTTAAACCTCAATGTGTGGCACAGTCCTAGTTCACAGAAGCGGCTCGGGAAGTATCAATCTCCTCTTTTTCCCGTAGCCATTCCCCTGGAAAAAATGGGAGGCAGAGATGTCGTAATAGAAGTAATGGCAATAAAGCTAAGTTTCGAAAGAACCGGATGATGTCTACCCCGCCTTTCTGCCACACAGGGCATCTTTTACAGAGGAGGGCCCCCATGAGTCTATTTTTTCACCAAGAGCATGTTGCCTCTCAGGGCTCGTCTCTCCCATCCCAGAGCCTGGCTCTCACCTCGGAAGTAGGCAGACACGCAGGGTCTGGGTGGGGGGCTGAGGGGCGGGTTAATCGTGGCTGACTCCACCACAAGCCGCAGCATGTCCTCCCCCTACTTCCCTTCTTTTCTCTGCAGCGGAGCCTCCTTCTTGGAGCACCTTGGTCCAACGTTCTCCCAGGGCTCACGGGGTGAGGAGAGCCCCGGGCCTGTTGCTTAGCAGTAGAGGTGATGTCACAAAGGTGGGAGGTTCTTGGTTCTGGAGAGGAACGGAGGGGAAGGACAGGAGGAAGTCACAAGGAGTACGAAGCCAGTGGCTTGAGGTGACTAGGCCTGTACAAACAAAATGATTTGGCTGCTTGGCGTTTTTTTTTTTCTTTCTTTTCTTGGCGTCTTTCTTTTTCTTTCTCTCTTATTCTCACTGTCCCTCTGATTTCATGATCAGGTATAAGGGTAGTGTTTCCTCTTTATATAAATAAGCAAGTTATCTGGAGTGAATCATTGCCAAAGTCCCACAATTTAAATGAGAAAATGAGAGAAGTGAGGTGATACGGGAAAAGGAATAGGTAAATCAAAGACCATTTCAAGGACAATTCAGGAGAAGCCCTTCTTAATGCATAAGCAAATATGTAGGCCTCTTTTTTTTTTTTTAAAGATTTATTTGTTTATTTGAGAGAGAGAGAGAGAGAGAGAGAGAGCAGTGGGGGAGGGGCAGAAGGAGAGAGAGAATCTTAAGCAGACTTTCGGCTGAGCTTGGAGCCTGACACAGGGCTGGATCTCACAACCCTGAGATCATGACCTGAGCTGAGATCAGGAGTTGGACACTTAACCAACTGAGCTCCCCAGGTTCCCCAAGCCTCCTTTTTCTAAAGGGAGCCTAAGTCCAGATATGAGTCTGTCTTTAACAAAGGGAAATGAGCTTTTTAATTAATGAGCTTTTATGCCAGCTGATTTTAAGGTTAAAAAAAAATCTCAAGGTCAATACAATTTTGCTGTGGCATCTTGACTGCTCTCAAGGCCTCTCGTCATGAGGATGGAGTTGGGTCATTTGCTCTTGTCCACACTAAGCGTTTTACTGCTTCAGGTTTGAATATTGTATAAATTACATCTTATCCAATAGCAGGAAGATTAATGGACGTTTTAAAAATGTGTCTTAGTTGATGAAACAATTGAATAGTAAGCTTACTGTGCCTTCTTTTTTTTTTTTTTTTACGATTTTATTTATTTGAGAGAGAGAGACAGAGAGAGTGAGAGCATAAGCAGAGTGAGGGGCAGAGGGAGAACCAGATTCCCCACTGAGCAGGGAGCCCGATGCAGGGCCTGAACCCAGGACCCTGGGATCATGACCTGAGCCAAAACCAAGAGTTGGATGCTCAACCAACTGTGCCACACAGGCTCCCCTAAGATTTTTTTTTTTTTAAGTAATCTCTACATCCAACATGGGGCTTGAACTCACAACCCCGAGATCAAGAGTTGCATGCTCCACCAACTGAGCCAGCCAGGCGCCCCTACCATGAGCTTTTATAATTTAGTAAGAAGAAGATGAATTCTCCCAAGGAAGATGAGGGAAAGTTTACAATAGGTGATTGCCAAATGGACAAACAAAATGATGTGAAAAAAAATTCAGTCTCTTTAATAATCGAAGAAACTCAGTGAGATACCATTTATCACTTTGCCAAATTGGATTCAAGAGCCAAAAAAAAAAAAAAAAGAGAGAAAGATGTAGAAAAAAAAAAATTCAAGCCCATTAATAAGCAAAGAAATGCAAGAAGATATCATTTATCACCTCCCAAATTAGAAAAGAATGAAAAACAGTAAGAGTGACGTGCTGAGGAAGGAACAGGGGCAGAAGGAAGATACGAATCCCTACACAGCACCGATGGGAGAATAAATAGAAAAAGAGCAGAAGCCTGGCCTGGGATAAGTGCCAGGGAGAGAGAATAAACAGTGGGAGACAAGGGGCAGGCACTGCTCATTTTGGGTCATTTCTTCTAGTATTAACCTCTGTGTTTCTAAATAGCATCCGTTGAATTTTTCAATTTGAGACACTGGCTATTAAGTCAGTTCTTACCCCATCCCTCACTCCTTCCTGCCTTATAGTTTCTCTCTCCCCCAGTTCCCCATTCATCACTTTCAGACATGGCTACTGCTGTTTATTATGCACGTGAGTTTAGCTTTCTCTCACTCTGCCTTTCCTACATCCCTGCATCCTCTTCTCCCAATACAGTTACCCCTCATCTGGGGACTAAACCTACACCCAGTCTTTTCATTATTATGCTGATGTATATTGTTTCATTGAAGATCAAGGAATATACAGTTGACCTCTGAACAACATGGGCTTTTTTTTTTTTCCCCATGAAAAGAGTATTTTATTGTTTTTGTTCATACATGCCAAGTTTCAACTTTCAATAATAAAATTCAATAAATTTGATTCCTCAATCATAAAAACTTGCTTTACACATTATTTACATGTTGCCAAAGTCTACAGCCACATAAAACATCACAAGGATTTGACTCTATGCATGGTACCATCATACAGAAGGGAGCTGATCAAACAACATACAATCAAAGATTAAATTGAAGATAGGCACCGTGTATTTGGCACTGTTCATTAACATTATAACACCTTCCTCTGAGAAACAGGTATTCTTTTTTTTTTTTTTTTGAGAGAGAGAGAGACTGGGGGTGGAGGGGCAGAGAGAGAGAGAGAGAGAGAATCATAAGCAGGCTCCATGCTTAGCATGGAGCCTGATGTGGGGCTCGATCTCATGACCCTGAGATCAGGACCTGAGCTGAAGTCAAGAGTCAGCTCCTTAACCGACTAAGCCACTCAGGCACACTGAGATAGGTACTCTTAAGCCACAAGATACCAGAATTTTGCTATTCACATCAAAAGCAGCTTTCAAACTTTGTGGTAACAGTAATCAGTTTAAAGAAACAAGATACAACCAGAATTGGGAATGGAATTCAAACACTCCAACTTTTTGCTGTGCTCCAAGCTGCCATTCTTGTTTTTTTAAAGATTTTTTATTTATTTATTTGAGAGAGAGAGCACATGAGAGGGGGGAGGGTCAGAGGGAGAAGCAGACTCCCCGCCGAGCAGGGAGCCCGATGCGGGACTCGATCCAGGGACTCCAGGATCATGACCTGAGCTGAAGGCAGTCGCTTAACCAACTGAGCCACCCAGGCGCCCCCAAGCTGCCATTCTTAAAGTCAGTTTAATTTGATGATTTTTCCATTGTGAACAACTTGGGTTTGAACTGCATGGGTCCCCTTGTACGTGGATTTTTTTCAATAAATACAGTGCAGTACTGTAAACTTATTTTCTCTTCCTTATTTTCTTTCTTTCATTTTTAAAATATTTATTTATTTATTTGTCAGAGAGAGAGAGAACACAAGCAGGGGGAGCAGCAGGCAGAGGGAGAAACAGACTCCCCGCTGAGCAGGGAGCCCGATGCGGGAGCTCGATCCCGGGACCCTGGGATCATGACCTGAGCTGAAGGCAGATGCTTAACTGACTGAGCCATGATTTTCTTAACATTTTCTTCTCTCTAGCTTACTTTATTGTTGGAATATAGTATGTAACACATATAACATACAAAATATGTGTTAATCGACCATTTATGCTATCGGTAAGGCTTCTGGTCAACAGTAGACTTAGTAGTTAAGTTTTGGGGAAGTCAAAAGTTATACATGGATTTTCAACTGTGCAAGTTGGGGTGGTCGGTGTCCCTAACCCCCATGTTGTTCAAGGGTCAACTGTACTCTAATTCCATATCCTTTTTTTTTTTTTTAAGATTTATTTATTTTAGAGAGACAGAGAGGGCACAAGCATGTGTGAGTGGGGGGGAGGGGCAGAGGGAGAGACTCTTCAAGCGGATTTCCCGCTGAGCACAGAGCCCAACCTGGGGCTCGATCTCATCGCCCATGAGATCATGATGTGAGCTGAAATCAAGAGTCAGATGCTTAACCAACTGAGCCACCTGGGCGCCCCTATATCCTTTCTTATATATAGCTTTGTGTTTTCCTGTAAGTTAAGAATTTGTTTTTTCATTTGCTTGCTTATTTTGAAAGTTTGACCAAGTCTTCCAACATCCTTCAGTAGCTCTGTGATACTCCTTTTTTTTTTAATGTTTTTTTAGTTAATGTTTTGTGTTTTTAGATAATGTTTTTTTAGTAATCTCTACACCCAACATGGGGCTCAACTTATGACCCCAAGACCAAGAGTCGCATGCTCTTCCAACTGAGCCAGCCAGGGCCCCTTACCATGTTTTTGGTGTCACCATTGAGTTTTTAGCCATTCTAGTGGATGTGAAGTGGTAAAGATTTATTTTTCATCTTGAACCATGTCTCTTGCCTTGGTGTCCTGCTGTCAACGAATCCATCGATCATCAATCAGTCAACACAGAAACCACCCCCTATGTCCTGGGCTATGTTCTCTGAAGGATACAAAGAAGGTTAATGCCCCTGACTTTGAGGATCTACTCTTTACTATCTATGGTCAGTACCAAAATTCTTACTGGGGCATTTAGGGCCCTGCAGGCTCTGGCTATGTCTCTTTCTCAACTTCATTTCTTTCCACTTGCTGACCACTGTTTCCTAGTTATCTTTTTTTAAAAATGTTATCAAGCTCCCTTCTGCCTCTCAGAGCCTCCCCCCCTCACCCCCGTTCCTTCTCCTAGAGATCTTCTCTCCCAGCATATACCATGTTACCTCATTCTGCTTTTGGTTTCAGTTTCAGTGTCACCTTCACAGGGACACTTACCCCATCACCCAAGCCAAGGCTGGCTCACTGTTCTGTATGCTCATCACCTTGCCCTTTAACTAATCACAGTAGGTATGGTGGGGAGTGGAGTTGTGACGGGTCAAATGCCTAGGTTCTGGAGCCAGACTGGTTTCTAGTTCTGCCTTTGATACTTACTAGCTATGTAACCTTGGGCAAAATACTTTACCTCCCTGGATAGGACTATAATAAAACTTAGCATATAAAGCCATTGAGAGGGTTAAATGAAGTAGGTCATTTATGTCACTTAGAACTTGTTTGGCATTCTCTAAATGCTAGCCCTTATTTTCACGGTTGTAAATTAAACAATTATTTATGTAGATTAACAAGAAGCATGCCTCGTCAGTGCTGTATCCTCAGCACCTAGCATAGGACTTATTGCATAGTAGGAATTTAAGAAATATTTGTGAACGAATGACTGAATACCAAGTGTATCCTCCAGGATATCAGAAGGAAAGACATTTTAGAGAGGAGATGGCCAACTCTAATCAATTGGTAGTGACAACCTAGAGTCCTGAACGGAGAAAATGATTTTGAAGTTGCATCTGGGGTCACAGTGGACTGTGATTGATTAATCATGTCCGCCAAGGCATTGGAAAAACCCCTGCAAAGAAAGTGTTAAGGGTTTGACCTCTCTGCTATAGAGAACACTCACTATCCTGTTGGAAACCGTCCAGAATCGTGAAATGACCAGTTTGCCTCCCCACTCCCGGACCTTCCATCTTTCCTCTGGGCACTGAGGGCTCTGTGTTGCATTGCACACGCCCTCTGAAGCACTGTGTTTCTTTCTTTTGGCTGGTCTCTGGACCTACTTCCATCAGTGTTATTTCAGTTGTCTCACTCCTGCGCTGAGAGGCAACCAAAATGAGCTGAACCAATCCACTAATCACCCCAGAATGACTGGACTTGACTCTTAATTGTTTTCCACCCCAGGAACACCTACACTTAATTCTAGCCTGGGGGTGGGGTGTGTGTGCCTGTTTGTGGTATAGCCTGGGTAATGAATCAAATGCCAGGGGGGCCAAGGACACCTAGTGAAGGTGGCCAGAGTGAGGGCATATGCAGCCTCTATGACTGTCACGCTGGAAGGTGAGTCCCGTGCTGCCACAGCCTCCAACTTTTTAAGAGTGCAGAAATCTGGATTTTTACATGAAATCTCCCTAGTTTAAAAATGTTTGCAATTAGGGAAACCTGGGTGGCTCAGTCAGTTGAGCGCCCAACTCTTTTTTTTTTTTTTTT
>NC_138378.1:53605272-53622387 GCF_054177405.1 Leptonychotes weddellii
CTGTACTTGGCCCATTTGCTGTCCCCGCCTGGGCCCTTACTAACCTTTCCAATCCCTCTGCAATGGCCTGGTCCTTCAGAGTTCAACCTTAGGTGACTTCCCCTTCATGACATCACCCCAATCCCTTCGTGGTACATCTTTCTTCTTGTAGGACACTCTGGGGACCCCCCATGGTAATTACCATCCTGAGATCTATTTGTACTCCTGCCACGTTACCAGAATTACTCATTTCATTCTCTCAGCTGCCCAGTGAAGTACTTGCACATTTAGAGATGAGGGGGGACGCTGAGATCTTGCTGGGGTCATAAAGCCATGGAGTTAAGGGTTGGAGCTGAGATTCCAACCCGCCAAGTCCGATCTCTACCTTGAGCCGCACTGCCTCATTAAACTCCTCAGCGGCAGGGCGGCGGTCTCAACTCTGGACTGAGTGCTGACTTTCTGCTTGGGAGACCCGCGTGCCTCCTGGTGCTCCTCTTCCCGCCTTTTTGGCCGCAGCCACTCCCTTTCCGGGTTTTGCCGCTCACCGCCCTCCTCAGGCGATAATCCGCTTCCGCATTTTGCGGGGCGCCGGGCGTGGAGGCGGTAACGCGCACGCGCGCAGGGATCCGGCCCGGGCCGAGCGCGCGGCCCGGCGATTGCGGGTGAGGGAAGGGCCGGCCTCGGCGGGGTGGCGGGTCCGGCGGGTTGCGGCCCGGGGTCGGGGAGAGCGGGGGTCTTGGCGAGGGCTTCAGGACTCCCGGGGCATGCGGGGATCGGGGGCTAGAGCCCGGGGCCGGGGCGGCTGGGGTCGGACGGGCGGGTTGGGCCGGGGACGGACTTGGGCCGCCGTGACGCGGGAGCCCGGCCGGGCCCGGGCCCGTGACGCGGGCGGGAGGCGGGTGCGAGGCGGCTCCTCCTCGTCGCGAACTCTCGGTGACCTTGGCCAAGTCGCTTCATCTTCCCTCGAGCCGGCGCCTCCGTCTATACAGTGCGAATTATAAGCCCTGCCTACTAGATGGGGCGTTTCGAGGCTCAGTGGCGAGACCCCCGGAGGGGGACGTGGAGTACCGGGCGGTTTGCCGGGGACTACCCACCCTGGGGCGGGGGAGAGGGGGCTTCCTGGGATAGCGTTTTGCTGCAGCCTTTGGGCAGGAGCTCTCATTTGGATATTTTAAGGACTCCAGGGCATTAGCAAGTAGTTGCAAAACTTTTAACATAAGAAAGAGGCTTGAAGGGCTTTCTAGAGGCCCACGTTGCCGTGCTGTTCCTGGGGTGCTCCCGCTCTGGCCGCGGAGACGGCTCTGAGTATTTGGGGAATGGTGTGAAGCAATGGAGCGACGGAGCCCCTTAGCTTTGGAAGAATGAATGTTTGTGATTCGTGTTTGCCAGAACCCTTCCTGCCTGCATAGGAATTTGTGGTGCTGGCCAAGCAAGTTTAGTATGTGTCCATGTGAGGCCTTTGTGAACAGTGGAGTCAATCAGCTGTCCAGTAAACGAATTTTGTAGGGATTGAGTATGGAGGATCCTGTGGTGCCAATAGCCTTTTTTGGGGGTGGTGTGGGATCTCAGGAGCCCTTCCTATGGTGGGCAAGGGTCTGTGGTGTAATGGATACTCAATTATGAATGATAGAAAGTCACAAAAGTAAGAAGGATATTAGATATTATTCTAGGTTGGAAGAAATTTAGAATCTTTGAATTGCCTTAAACCGAAACTTTTCACTGCAGGTGACTAGCATGCAGATACCCATTCTCTGACTTGCTGGCCCTCTACTGACATGGCCCACCGGGGTGGGGAGAGGGACTTCCAGACTTCAGCGCGGCGTATGGGCACCTCGCTGCTCTTTCAGCTTTCAGTGCACGAGCGGGAGCTGGACCTGGTTTTTCTGGATCATAGCTATGCCAAGCCATGGAGTGCCCACCCCGATGCCAGTAGTGCTCGCCCCACGCGCATGCTCTTTGTTACTCCCCGGAGGCAGCATGAAAGTACCATGTGAGTTTGGGCTTCTCTCCTAAGGGCTGCCCTTGCCCTCTAACTGGACAGTAATCAGATGGTGGGGATTAGAAAGGATTTTATTGTGGGAGATTGTATGGGGCCTTGGATATTTACTTAAGGCATCTCTGTTAGGCAGTGTGAGGTTATCCGGCCTATATGTAGACATCTGCATTCAAGACATCTAACAAGTTAGGAAAGCAAACAACATATTCCATGTAGTTAATAGGACTTGTATGGAAAGAGGATTATTTAGCTGGTGATGAAAAAGACAGAGGAGTTGATTTTTTAAAAATTGTCGCTCAGGATTAGACTCATTTCCTTTACTCCAGTGTTCTGGCTTGCTCCATCACTGGCAATGATAACCTTTTTGAGGTAACGTGATTTCCTTTTTCTGACTTCACTCAGCAAAGTTTAGGAGCATATTCCAAGACATATTCCGCCTTGCTTTCTCTCTTAGCTTGTCACCCACGGGTTGATGTAAACCCTTCCTAGGTCTGATTGTATTTTCAACTGGCCTACATTATAGGGTAAGGACTTTTTTTTATAAATTTACTATGTAATATGTGATACAATTACATTTGGCCTAAATAAACTTGTTTAGCAGTTCTTTTGAGCTTTAAGTTATTCTAATTTTATTTCAAGATTGATTGATATATTTTATTTTGATGATCAAATCATACCCTTAATAATTTTGTAAACTTTTTTGGGGGGAAGAGACTTTTTTTCTTTGTTTGTTTTAATCTAATCGAATGTCTTATCTTTCCTCTAGGACAGGTTTTAGGTTTGTTGGTGAATAGAGATCTTGTATTTTGCTTCTTTACATCTCCTATTGAGCCTTAATGAGCTAGAGATACCATGATGTGTGTGTTTTAAACATGAATAGAATAGTGGTGTTTTTTTTTTGTTTGTTTGTTTGTTTTTTAAGATTTTATTCGGGACTCGATCCCAGGACCCTGGGATCATGACCTGAGCCGAAGGCAGACGCTTAATGACTGAGCCACCCAGGCGTCTGGATTTATATTTTTAAAAGATTGCTTTGAATTTTTGTTGAATAGATACAATTCAGTAGTGGAAATAGAAGACCTGCTAGGATGCCATTGCAGTAGTGGGGGCCAGAGATCATGATAGGTTGAGTAGAGGCAGGAATAGTACAGATGAAGAAAAAGGATGACCTTGAGATGTATTTCATAGGTAGAACCAACAGGACCTGCCGTGGTGAATTGGAAAGACAGGGAAAAGGTGAAATTAGGATGAGTCAGATTTTTGGCTTGGGTAGCTGAGTAGTACTGTGAGTTGGGGAAGACTGGGGGATAGGTTAGGAATGGTGAAATCTGGAGTTCTCTTTTAGGCATACAAGTCCAAGTGCCTAGCTCAGTGTCTGGTCCAGAGAAGGTAATCAGCTCTTTCATCCACCACCAAATCTAGCTGCACATATTTCACTTCATTTCATAATGATGTAATTATTCCAGTCACTAGGAATAGATGCAATAAGATCATCATTGGGGTCAAAACGTTAAAGTGATGTTTGATAGACAGCCAGTAGACCATTTTGATTGGCATAGAATTTTGAATGACTAGTTTGGTGCAGTGAAGAGCCCTTATGGCACTAGGATTTAATTAACATTTTAAAATATGAAAGATCCATCACATATCCATTTCTGTTTGTTTCTGTTCTAGACTCCTTAAACAGTGAGTTAAATAAGGTGTCTACATTCCAGGTGATTTGTCTTAGACAATCATAGGCTTTTATAGCATATAATTACCAGTTGACTTGCTAATGAAAGGGAAAGTTTGTATGAATAATTTAAAACCAGCACTGTCCAACAGAACTCTTTGCAATGAGAAAAACGTTCTGTATCTGTGCTGTCTAATGTGGGAGCTGCTAGCCACATATGTCTATTGAGCACTTGAAATGTGGCTAGTGTAACCGAGGAACTGAATTTTTAATTCTGCTTAATTTTTATTAATTGAAATAGTTGCATGTGGCTTATAGTTACTGTATTGGAAAGTACATCTAGGCAGTCAACTGTTTGCTATATGGAATATTTTTGTCTTTTAACAAAAATAGCTGTTTGTCATTTTTTATGTAGACACATTTTAAAATGACTTTGTGTTCCCCCCAGCACATAACAGCATGTCAGAGGGCAGAGATCTAGACAAGTGTGGGAAAGATGACTTTGGATCATAATTTTCTTGTGGGTATAATGTGCTTATGCATACTTTCAAGCTGATTATATTTAAAGAGTCATTTTTTGGCAACCAGATGATCGTTAAACACCTGTGTTGTGTGAAGTACGTGTGGCCTGGTCCTATTTCCTCACCTGTTTACAGTGAATCAGACGTCCCAATAGATGTGGAGACAGTCACATCAACTCCTGTGCCGCTCTATGACAATCAGAAGGCACGCAGCGTGATGAATGAGTGTGAACGGCATGTCATCTTCGCTAGGACCGATGCAGATGCCCCTCCTCCACCAGAGGACTGGGAGGAGCATGTCAACAGGTAGGCCACTGCTCAGGAGGACTGGTCACTGCAGGGGTAATGGTCATCGCATTGTCAGTATTTTGTATCATCATCTTCATTGAAACACATCTACTAGGAGTTTATTTCATTTGTAGCCACACGAGTCAGAATGTTTTCTTAACTCTGTGTTATAATTCTCAGCTCAGGATGCAGTGAGGTGCTTGAGAGGAGGACTTTTGTCTCAACCTTCTTTGCATCCCTGACCCTAGGACACTGCCTGGCACGTAGTAGGCATATAATAAATGCTTATTGAATAAGTAAATGAATTGAATATGATAGGTATGCCTAGTTCTGTATCTTATAGTGTAGGCTATGCTGTCGGAGTTACTCTGACTACAAACAGACAAGCCATTAAATAAGAGTACATGTGTAAGATACTGTATTTATATGGTCTATAACTAGAGTAATGAAAATGTTTTGGAGTCACTTGAAAAGCTAACAGATGTTTGATTTGAGTGGCTTTTAAAAATAGATTTACAGTCTATGGTTTTGAGGGAGTTTTCATGAGTTTGTTGGCTGATTTTATTCCCTTGCTTCCTGCTGACCCAGGGGACTCCATTCCTCTCTGGCCCATTTGTCATTGTTCCTTTAACATACATTTATTTTATTTATTTTATTTTTTTTAAAGATTTTATTTATTTATTTGAGAGAGAAAGAATGAGACAGAGAGAGAGCATGAGAGGGGGCAGAGTCAGAGGGAGAAGCAGACTCCCCGCTGAGCAGGGAGCCTGATGCGGGACTCGATCCCGGGACTCCAGGACCATGACCTGAGCTGAAGGCAGTCGCTTAACCAACTGAGCCACCCAGGCACCCTAACATACATTTATTTATCTTTTACTTACTGCAAACAACTTTATGAAGATAAAATTTACATACCATACAATTCACCTGTTTAATGTGTACACAGTCAGTGGTTGTTAGTATATGCACAACCACAGTCAATTTGATGAACATTTTTGTCATCCACAAAAGAAACTCTGTACCCTTTAACAGTCACTTCCCATTTCCTCCCAATCCCTTCATCCCCTGGCAACCACCAGTCTACTGTCTTTCTCTTTAAATTTGCGTATTCTGGACATTTCATATAAATGGAATCATAAAATATGTGTCCTTTTGTATCTGCCTTATTTCACTTAGCATACTGTTTTCAAGGTTCGTTCATGTTGTAGCATGAGTCAGTACTTCATTCCCTTTATTGCTAAAATTCCATTATGTGGGTATAACACATTTTGTTTATCCATTCATCCATTGATGGATATTTGGGTTGCTAACACTATTTGACTATTTTGGATAATGTTGCTATGAACATTCATGTGCTTTTTTTTGTGGACATGTGTTTTCAGTTCTCTTGCATATATACCTAGGAATGGAATTGCTGGGTCATATGGTAACTCTGTTTAACTTTTGAGGAATTTCTGACTATTTTCTTTTTTTTTTTTAAAGATTTATTTATGTGACAGAGAGAGACACAGCGAGAGAGGGAACACAAGCAGGGGGAGTGGGAGAGGGAGAAGCAGGCTCCCCGCAGAGCAGGGAGCCCGATGCGGGACTCGATCCCAGTACCCTGGGATCATGACCTGAGCTGAAGGCAGTCGCTTAACCAACTGAGCCACCCAGGCGCCCCCCGACTATTTTCTAAAGGGGCTTTGCCATTCTACATTCCCACCAGCAGTGTATGAGAGTTCCAGTTTTCCCACATCTTTGCCAACGCTTGTTATTGTCTGCCTCTTTTTTTATTATTACCATTCTAGTGGATGCAAAGTGACATCTCATTGTGGATTTAATTTGCATTTCCTTGATGGCTCTATCTCTATCTGCTGTGTCTAAGGGAATGTTAAAATCTTCACATCAAGAGTATGTAGGTGGTAAACTTGCCATAATGTTGGAGAGCTCTTGTTTTATAATAATGGAAGAGGAAGAGGTAATTAGATAGGAAGAAGGGTAGGAAGGTTTGAGGCAATTGGCACGGTTTCTGAGTCTGGTCAGAAGCAGGGAATGAGATTGAGCAGGTATGCTTGTGTGAGGAGGGTAGTAGCTATGGGAGGAGGAGCAGTTCTCCACCTGGATGAAGAGCTTGTGAAGAAGTAAGTTGTTTGGGGTGTTGAGTTGGAATTACTGTTGTGCCCTAAGAAGGGAAAATGCTCTCCAGAGCTTCAGCTAAAGAGGGAAACTTCTGCTGTGAGTGAAGATCAACTACTAGAGTATTCCTGGAGTCACTGAATGCAGCAAAACTGCATTGTTTTGCCATTGTTGCGGTTAATAATAATAAAAAAAATGGTGACAGTGGTATAGTACCAAAAAGAACTACCATTTGTTGAGAGCTTTCTAGGTGCCAGGCACTGTGCCACGTGCTTCATATGCATTATTTCTTTTAATCCTCACAATAATTCTCTGAGCTATATCCCTTCTTCGTCTCTATTTTATAAGATGAAGAAACTAAGCTCGGGGAGTTTAAGAAACCTTAGTTTAGGAAGTGATGGAGCAGGAATTTGTTCAAAGCAAGCTGTCTGACTCCAGAGCTCAGTGTTCTTGGCTATGTACCCTTTCTTTAAGGGCAAACCTCTCAAAAAGAGAGACCAGTTAGTGGTGGCTGAACAAGACAGCCTTACACCGTTATGTGTCCCTTTGTGGTGTTACCAGTTGCCTTGTCCTCGGTTTTCAATTTCCGAAACTGCGTGGGAGAACTACATGAAGTTCTTTTTATCTGTTCACCCATGGTCATGATCAGGAGGTTTTTAGGGACTCTTCATACTTACCAAAGTCATCAGAGGCTTAATGCATATGAATATCTGATTCTTAATTTATAAGAAGAGAAATAACCTGTAAGGCAGATGAGACACTGGGGTGGCCTGGCCAGAGCATCAGTTCTCAGTAGGAGAGTTTGGGAAGCTATTCCGTTCCAGAAGTGGGTGGTGAGTGGACAGTCTGTCCTGGAGGCCCCCTCCTTCAACAAGGCGGCTGGAGGCACCCATCTTTCCTGAAAGCAAGATGGGCCCACAGAGTAGGCCAGGGCACACCATCACCTGCCCTGTCCTGCAGAGAAACACTGACAGAATCTTATCTTTGGCTTGTCTTTCTCCATGTGGACCTCCATCCTTCTGTTATGACATTGCCACAGATTGATATGATTAATTAGCGCTCAGTTTATCTCAGATTATTTGTTTTTTAGTGTCTGATGAGATTTTGGAGGAGTCCTCTCATTAGCAACAGGCTTACAAACCATCTCTTCAGGTAGGTCACTTTTGCACACAGCTAATTTCATTATTTGATGATACTTACTGGCTTCAATTTCAGAGGTCACCATTTTATGACCTTGTCCCCGAATTCTGGATGTGTAGCCTGTGTAGAACTTGCAGTTAGTTCCTTGTGCTCTGATTATAATCATCTTGTTGCCATTCTTTCCCTTGACTTGATTGTTAAATTGCTGCTTCTTTTCTTCCTGTATAAAATCCTGTAAAATTAGTTTCCCACATCAAGAACTCATGGTCTATAGGACAGTGCCCTAGAAATCTGTTTTTCCTCAGAGCTTGCTGATCTATCAGTAGAGTCAGAAACTTAATTTTCTTTGTTGGAGCCCTATTTCCCCCTTGAATTATTTCAGTAGAAACTGCCTTTAGATAGCTTTCTTTGTATAGATAATGAAGGCCCCCTCCTACCCCCAACCAACTCTGATTTTCTCTAGTGATGCCTGATATTTTGTGAAACAATTTAAATATCCCTCTCTGCCTGATTTAATTGCCTAGATCAGGGGTTGGCAAACTATGGCCCATGTGCCAGATTTCACCCATTGCTTGTTTTTGTTTGGCCCATGAGCTAAGAATGGTTTTTACATTTTTAAGTGGTTGAAAAAAAGTCAAAAGACACATGAAATCAGATTTCAGTGTCCGTAAATGTAGTTTCATTGGAACACAGCCATGCATGTTATTTAGGTATTGTACTTGTCTTCTTTTGCACCATCCCCACAGAGTTGAATCCTTGTGACCCAGGCCATGTGGCCCACAAACTGAAATATTTACTATACAGTTCATTAAAGAATAAGTTTGCTGACCTCTGGTCTAGATCATGCTCTTGTGTCTGCATGTCAAAGTCATGTGGCTTGTAGAGCCTTTGGAAATGATTTACATTTGCTGTATAGCACTGTCGTCCTGAGGAAGTTGGACTGGCTTTTTTTTTCCCCCAGATGTTTTATCAAATGCCAAGTTTAATTAGATACACAGCTTTTGAAAGAGATTTAACAAAATACTCCTGGCACATGATATTTCTCAGCATGGTCAAATGGATGTTAGGACATTTCCAACATTTCAGTAAAAGAATCTAGTATCCTTAAGCAGCTTATCTTATCTTAAAATTCAGAACTTCTGAATTTTGCCAAAGGAAAATTGTTCTCCATTTAAAAATTTGCTCTAATTATATCTCTCGATATTGTATGTACCTGTCTGTGTATTAATCTTAGGTTGGATATTTGAAATTTTGAGTCCAAGATCTTTGAGTTATTTTTCCCTCTCCCCCCTCCCTCCCTCTCCTTCTCTTTCCTCTTCCTTTCTTCCTTTCTCTTAGTGTTTAAGCAAAGAATTTTTATAATCTGGAAAAAAGTAAGTGTGGCCTATTCAGTCCCTCTGATGTTCTTTGTCTCTCCCTGTTTGACTTCTGGTTAAAAAAAAATCCTTTAGACATTTTAATATTGAATTAGTCTCCCTTAAAACAGTATCAGAGAAAGAATATTACCTTTGAAAACATCAGGCTTTTCTGGGACCAGTGTGACTTTGGCTGCTTTGGATAAGATGAGCCAGAGGTCAGACATCAGTCAGGTTCTATCAAAGCATGGGGAATATGAGATTATCTGATCTCATCTAAGAAATGAAGAAAAGGCACTTTTGCACTCATGAAAATTGAATTGGTTTAGGTGGGGGGAGCACATTGACTCATCACAGTTCCCATCAGCTATTTGACTGTTTAGACTTGTATTTAAAATTCTGTCTCCTGTTTTTAAATTTTTCCTTAATTATATCTTTTGCATGCTCTTTATCTTAATCTTGGGTTAGATCATTTTTTTTCCCCTGCCCACTTAATTTTCCAGCCTCCCACGAAGCTGACAAAATATAGAGAACACGTTTCAGTTCTTGGAATCACTTTGTTATATATCCAGCAACAATCTTAAGAACTTTTTCTGGGATTTTAGACTCTCAACATTGTGGTTTTTCAATTTAATCTCAACTGTCGTTGGTGTATGGTAGTAATTTCTAAGTAGCTTTCTAGCCCCCTCCCATTTTGTTCACGTCATTTTTCTTGCTCCCATCATTTTGGGTTTCAGAATAAATATAGAGTAAGAAAAACAAATAGGGAAAACATCCTGTTATATAATAAAGAACAGGATAATTTTGGAACTGCTGTTGGTGCCTTGTAAATAAATTATACCTCATTCTCTGTCCTTGGAATTAAAGTTTGCAACATGATCAATAGACTTTGAGAAAGCACAAGAGATTGTTGAACATGAAGGAATTGTATTCGCTGCTTATCCTGTTTGATTAAAAGTGAGCAATGTTGCCTGGGGTGAAGCTACAGTATAATACCACTTTTGAGGTCCTGCAGTTTTTTTATACATATTATTTTCACACAACTGGAAATTTGAAAATTTTGACACAGATAGCCTTTGATCTTTCATTTCCACTTGAAATTTATCTTACAGAGATACTTGCATGCCTATATAAAGATGTAGACAGATGTGTGTAGTGTGTATTGGTGGGGAAAGGAAGGGTGGTCACTGCAACCGTTTATAATAGCAATAAAAGAGGCACAACCTAAATGCCCACCGGTAGGGTGGAACCAGCCATTAAAAACAAAGAGGTGTGTTGATATGGAAATACTGTATTTCCAAGTCCACCTGAGAATTGCTATACATGAGAAAGCGACTACTCATGTGAATGTGCTGTGCATTTAAATAATGTGGAGGAAAATGAGATCCTGAACCAATGGGCTGGAGCTACTTTCCCACAAACCTTCCTGATCCCGAGATATCCTGAGTTCCAATGTTGAGTTGAAGCCTCTCCCCACCTCCCAAGTCAAAAATCTCTGAAATATCAAACCGCAACAAAAACTGACTGGATCCTAATGAAGTAGCAGGAATTAAGCCAAGAGAACTAGGGGAAAATAAGAAGAAGGACAATTCCACAAAACCCAAGACTGCTTTTAGTACCCCATAAGGGGGTTATGAAGGGTGGGAGGCTTGGGAGGTTAAGGGATTCAGCTGTAGCAAGAATAGCTACTGAAGATAGAGGGTGCTTCTGAATTCTCCATCGTGGACTCAGCTGTTCTCTTACTGTTGTGCTTCCATCAGTCAGCATAGCTGAGATTTTGGTTGCTAGAAGCAACCTTGGAGACCAAGAGGTCCACATCTATTTTATAGTCAAGGAGCCTGAGGACACACAGCCAGCTCTTTATTGCAGAGCTGGTTAGAGTCCTTGCTCCTAGTTAGTGTCCTCTTGGACTCTTTGTGTGTGTGTGTGTGTGTGTGTGTGTAACTGTAGTCGTAAAACTGGAGATGTAGGTGGAGATTTTATTTTACAGAGGAAATGAAGGCCCGTTATTTTCTCCCTTTCTAGAGGGTATTTACTCTAAGGGCAGTAGGATCCTTGTAGAAAATGAATAACAAAGGATAATTTGTCCTCCATCTGCATATTTATTGGGCCTTGTTACTAGTATTCTTAGATGACCTGTAGAAAATAGGGTATCTTGCTGGTGGTATATGATGGAAAAGATACTAGTCTGTTATAAAGTAAGAGAAATTGAGATTGTTGAAGCTGTTTCCAGCAGCTTCCCTCGGTTTGCCCACCCAGGTATGCCCACCCACTCAGTTTACAGTTGAACCTGAATCATGTAGCGTTCCTCTCCTGCTCAGTGCTTAGTGTGGTAGGGAGTGTAGGGGTTGGTGTCTGCACTCAGCTATTTACAGGACTTGGAATGTAGTATGCATACAGTTCATCCATTTATTTATTCAGCAGATGTTCAAGTGACTCTTGTGTGTCAGACACTGTTTTACATGCTGGGGATATAACACTTAAACAAAACCAACAAAAATCCCTGCCATTTTGCCCTTTACATTCTAGCAGAGGGAGACACACTAAACAGAAGTAAAATGGGTAGAGCATGAGGTGGTGATATGGCTGGAAGGGGGGTAGGGAATCTGGGTATTGGTAGTTTTAAATAAGGGTGAGTCAGGGGAAGCCTCAGTAGAAGGTAACATTTGAGCAATGACCTGGAGGAGATTGGAGAGGGAGCCGTTGTTTGAGGTAGAAGGAATAGATGACCAGGGCCCAGTCTGTGATGTGGGAGCATGGAGGGTGTGTGTGTCAGGTGGGATGGGGCAGTGTGGTGAAGCCCAGTAAGTCAGGGCAGTGATGGATGATGAGGTTGGAGGCAGTGGGGTCCAGATAGCCTACTGCAAGGAGGTGGTTGGTTTTAACTGATTGAAATGGGGCCACTAAAGGCCTTTGAGCAGAGTGACATGATTTGACTTAGGATTTTTGATTGATTTTCCTCCATAATTGATTTTCCACATTGACTTTCTAAAAGGTTGTACTAATTTATATTTCCATCAGCAAAGTATGGAGGGACCTATTTTCTTACACACTTACAACATAGAGTATTACTAAATTTCTTAATTTTCACCCATTTGATAGGTGAAAAGTAATATTTTACGATTTTCCTTTGTATGTGTGATTTTGGAGGGAGTTGACTACTTTTTTTGTGTGAACTGCCTTTTCGTGTTCTTTGCCCATTGTTTTTGTTTTGAGTATTTTATCATTTTGTCACTAATTTTTGGAGGTTTTTTCTATTTTGATGAAATGACAGTTACTTTTCCATTGTGTTTTGACTTTGTTTATGATAGTTTAGTTTTTTCCTTTACAGAAGTTTGAAGTTTTTATTTATCTTTATATCGTTAATATTTATCTTTCTTTTATGGCTTCTAGGTCTTAGGTCATACTTAGAAAGGTCTTATTCATACATTATACACACACACCCACCACTTTTTCCTATTTAGTAACTTTATTTTTTAATATTTAACTTTTCTACTTAGAATTTATTTTGGTGTAAAGAGTGATGTGTAGGGGTCCAGATTTTCTTTTTCCAGTTGGCTAGTTGTTGTCTCAGCCCTATTTACTTTAACCCTACTGATTGAAATACTACTATGATCTCATTCCAGGTTCTCATTTGAGTCTGGCATCCACTTAAATTTGTTTTTTTAAAGGTAACTTAATTACCAGTTTTTTTGTGTGTGTGTGTGGCAGGGAGAGTTGATAAATATTAATTGGGCATCTTCTGTTACCTTTCTCTTAAGTCTCTTTAGGAAGGTTACTGACCAGAGTTCGAGTATCAGAGTCATTAAGATTGCCAGGAGTGGGCTGAGGGGGGACTTAAATAAGCTCCTCGCCACTGTGCTGGGTGTGATGAGGTGGGAACAAACAGCAGTAGGACTAGTTCCTAATTGCAGGAGTTTACTGCTGAGTTGGAGGACACACTAAGCCTTCCTTAATCAAAGTAGAAGTATGTATACCAGTGTCATGCGGGGATGGTATAGTGTTAACTTATATGGAACAGACCATTCAAAAGTAAACTTGCTAATTGTGTAGTATACAGAAAAATATAAAAAATATACATGGACAAGGGAGAGAGATAGTGTGGGGTGCACTATTAGGGAAAGGCTTCATTTGTTATGTTCCTAAAGGTAATTTAAATAGGTCTCTTATCTTAGTCTGAGGTTTTAGTATACTGAAATACTTGTTCATCCTGTCTTTTTGTGTGAAATATTAAACATGTGAAATTCAAATACATCTGTGCAATGGTGCCATGCTTTTACTTATTAATGGGTTATTTTAGCCTCTAGATAAATAATTAGCTTTGCTAGCACTGAAAAAAAACTTCATTCATAACTGGTTTTGACCTGTAGTGTATATATTAATACAAATGTATGCTGAGATGACTTATGGGCAGGATTGGGACTAGAATCTAGGTTTTGTGCTTTAGCTCCGTGGTCTTTAAGCTGCTTTCAGTTATATTATTTCATAGTGCTGACAAAAAACATGGCATAATCTTTGTACAGTGTACATGCATGAGGAGTGTCCCCAGCGTTTGACTTTAATTCCTCAGAGTTTCTCTTGTAGGACTGGCTGGACAATGGCCCAGAACAAGCTATTTAACAAGATCCTCAAAGCCCTGCAGTCTGACCGGCTTGCCCGCTTGGCCAATGAAGGGGTAAGACTCTAGAAATTGGCCCATTGGTGTTCTCTTCCTAGTTCAGCCTCACTGGCTAACTTGTCAGTCCCTCTCCCGCCTGCCCCAGTTGTTAACAAGGTGGCCCTCATGTGTTACCACCTCACCTGCATCTTCTAGGCTTGCAATGAGCCAGTGCTGCGCCGTGTTGCTGTGGACAAGTGTGCGAGGAGAGTGCGGCAGGCTCTGGCAAGTGTGAGCTGGGACACCAAGCTGATCCAGTGGCTGCACACCACCCTGGTGGAGACCTTGAGTCTGCCCATGCTGGCCGCCTACCTGGATGCTTTGCAGACACTGAAAGGGAAGGTAAGGCTATGACTGGTGTCTGCCCTGTCCTGGGTTGGCCAGCCTCTGCTGTGGGTTCAGGAAGTGGGGTTGGGCAAGGTCACTGCCTGGTCAGCCTGGAGGACATGACTGAAGCGAGCAGGTTTGCTATTAAAAATAGGAGACATGGTATCATTTCACGTTTTGTCTGGTATAAACGTCTTTAGCCCTACTGTCTCCAGATGAAGTGTGAGGCCTGAAAACCATTTAGTCTATCCAGCCCTGCAGCTTGTGGTTTGAGTCACCTCTGAGGTGAGGTGAGAAAAGAATTAAATTATCATGGGGGAGACGAAGGGTTTACCAGAGGGTGTGTTGAGGAGGCAAGAAGCAGACTTGGGTGTTCGGAGTGCGGGGCTGCGGAGTAGGGAGATTTCCAGAGTGCTGTCCATTCTAGACTATGCTCTCAGCAGTGGTTCCTATACTGACAGACTCTTGTTCTCTTAGACTGTCAGGTTCACAATGAATACTTTGGTTGTTTCTCTCTAAAACTTTTTTGAATTTATTTTTAATTTTTAAGTATAGTCAAGATACAGTGTTATATTACTTTCAGGTATACAACATAGTGATTTGATAATTCTATACATTACTTAGTGCTCACCACAATAAGTGTAGTCACCATCTATTACCATAGAATGTTATTGTAATATTATTGACTGCTCCCTATGCTGTGCTTTTCATCTCTGTGACTTATTTATTTTATAATTAGAAGTTTATATCTCTTAATCCCCTTTCCTATTTCACCCATCCCCCTAACCCTCTTTCCTCTGGCAACCAGCAGTTTGTTCTCTGAATTAATATGAGTCTATTTCTGTTTTTTAATTTGGTCATTTGTTTTATTTTTTAGATTCCACATATAAGTGGAATCATATGGTATTTGTCTTTCTCTGACTTTATTCACTTAGCATAATATCCTTTAGGTCCATCTATTTTGTTGCAAATGGTGGGATCTCATTCTTTTTTATGGCTGAGTAATACTCTGTTGTGTATATATACCACATCATCTTTATCCATTCATCTAAATGGTTACTTCCATATCTTGGTTATTATAAATAATGCTGCAGTGAACATAGGGTGCATATATCTTTTCAAATTAGTGTTTTCTTTTTCTTTTTTGGATAAATGCCCAGTAGTGAATTACTGGATCATATGGTAATCTGTTTTAATTTTTCGAGGAACCTCCATATTGTTTTCCCCAGTGGTTGCATTACATTCCCACCAAGAGCGCGCAAGGGTTCCCTTATCTCCATATCCTCTCTGGCACTTGTTATTTCTTGTCTTTTTGATTTTAGCCATTCTCACTGGTATAAGGTGGTAACTCCTTGTGGTTTTGATTTGCATTTCCCTGATGGTTAGTGATGTTGAGCCTTTTTTCATGTGTCTGTTGGCCATCTGTATGCCCTCTTTGGAAAAGTGTCCAGGTCCTCTGCCCAATTTTTAATTGGATTATTATTTTTTTGGTGTTGAGTGGCATAAATTCTTTATATATCTTGGATATTAACTTCTTATCAGATATATCATTTGCAAATATCTTCTCCCATTCAGGAGGTTGATGGTTTCCTTTGCTGTGCAAAAGCTTTTTATTTTGGTGTAGTCCCAATAGTTTATTTTTGCTTTTGTTTCCCTTGCCCGAGGGGACAGATCCATAAATATGTTGCCTGAGGCCAATGTCCAGGAGGAGGTTACTGCCTCTGTTTCCTTTTAGGAGTTTTCTGGTTTCAGATCTCACATTTAGGTTTTTAATCCATTTTGAGTTTATTTTTGTGTATGGTATAAGAAAGTGGTCCAGTTTCATTCTTTTGCATGTAGCTGTCCAATTTTCCCAACACCATTTATTAAAGAGACTGTCTTTTCCCCATTGAATGTTCTTGTCTCCTCTGTCATAGATTAATTGACCATATAAGTGTGGGTTTATTTCTGGATTCTCTATTCTGCTCCATTGATCAGTGTGTCTGTTTTTGTGTTAGTGCCTTACTGTTTGGATTACTGTAGCTTTGTAGTATATCTGGGATATACTGTAGTAAGTTTGGGATTGTGATACCTCCAGCTGTGTTGTTCTTTCTCAAGATTGCTTTGGCTATTTGGGGTCTTTTGTGGTTCCATACAAATTTTAAGATTATTTGTTTTAGTTCTCTGAAAATTGGTATTGTAATTTTGATAGGGTTTGCATTGAATCTGTAGATTGCTTTTGGTAGTATGGACATTTTAACAATTTTAATTTTTCTAATCCATAATCATGGAATATCCATTTCTTTTTCTTTTTTTTTAAGATTTTATTTATTTATTTGACAGAGAGAGACACAGCAAGAGCGGGAACACAAGCAGGGGGAGTGGGAAAGGGAAAAGCAGGCCTCCCGCTGAGCAGGTAGCCTGATGCGGGGCTTGATCCCAGGACCGGACCGTGGCGTCATGACCCAAGCCGAAGGCAGACGCCTAACAACTGAGCCACCCAGGCGCCCCTGGAATATCCATTTCTTTGTGTCATCTTCAATTGCTTTCATTAATGTCTTACAGTCTTTAAAGTAAAGGTCTTTTACCTTCTTTTAATGTACCTTTTGGATGGAAATGCAGGTGAATGGGATCATGCTCTTTGCCCAGCTAACTTTCAGCATTAGTGAAGAGAGCCATTGTGAAGAGAGCAGAGAAGGTATACACCCTAGTCTCTTAATTTTCTGTTGAGAATGATGCAGTGTTGGAAAAACCAGCTAGACTTGGTCTGCCTAGCTCCAAGCAGAGGTTACTGATTAATTATTTCTAAGTAGTCTGTATTGACAGAAGGTGAGTTTCAAGGCTTTATTGTTTCAGAGTTGTACTCTGTTGCCAGATAAAAGCTTTTTTTTTTTTTTTTAAAGATTTTATTTATTTATTTGAGAGAGAGAGAATGAGAGAAAGCACATGAGAGGGGGGAGGGTCAGAGGGAGAAGCAGACTCCCTGCCGAGCAGGGAGCCCGATGCGGGACTCGATCCCGGGACTCCAGGATCATGACCTGAGCCGAAGGCAGTCGCTTAACCAACTGAGCCACCCAGGCGCC
>NC_138378.1:53622887-53652284 GCF_054177405.1 Leptonychotes weddellii
TTTTTTTTTTTTTTAAAGATTTTATTTATTTATTTGAGAGAGAGAGAATGAGAGAAAGCACATGAGAGGGGGGAGGGTCAGAGGGAGAAGCAGACTCCCTGCCGAGCAGGGAGCCCGATGCGGGACTCGATCCCGGGACTCCAGGATCATGACCTGAGCCGAAGGCAGTCGCTTAACCAACTGAGCCACCCAGGCGCCCGCCAGATAAAAGCTTTTAAAGTCTAATTCGGATTAGATCTTCTGCCTCAAGGTGTTGAGTGGCTTGTAGTTACCAAATAAGTTACAAAAAAAGTGGCCAGTTTGTAGTGAAGATCCTTTGCCTTTGTTACTGTCCTTATGTCCTCCCTACTTCCATACTCGAATCCCTGACTTCAGGCCATCTCGATCTAGAATAAGCCCTACAAAGTCTCGCTTCTCTCTGGTGTCACTGATTGGAAAGCATTTTTCCCACGTTCTGTGGGAATTCTGCAGAACACATCTCACTTCACATGCTGCATCTTCAGATGAAAATTGCCTCGACTTCCTCCTCCTCTGTTGGATGGTTTGAATCAGCAGTGTGGGGTTTCTGTTTTTTTCTGGCAGTTATAAATAGCCTCTTTTGTTATTTGTGTGTTTGTCTTCCTTACCCCTAGTAGATTAAGTTCTTTTGCAGTACAAGCCTGGTGTCTTGTAACTGCAGCTGTGGCATCAACATTTGTTTCCTGAATTAAACTGAGACGGTCTCATGATATATTCCCCCTAATTTCTCAGGCAGAAATCGTTTTAGTCTTGATTTTTTTAAATTAGTAATACTGTCTGTGCTTGTCATTGCCTGGTGCAGCTTACTTTCTTGTGTTGTCTTTGAACTTTGTGACATATAGCATTTTATTCATTTCAGCTGTACAACATGACTTGATATTTGTATATATTGCAAAATGATCACCAGAGTAAGTCTAGCTAATATGTGTCACTGTGTATAGTTATAAAATTTTTTTTCTTGTGATGAGAACTTTTAAGATCTAGTCTTAGCAACTTTTTTTTTTTTTAATTTTATTTATTTATTTGACAGAGAGACAGTGAGAGAGGGAACACAAGCAGGGGGAGAGGGAGAAGCAGGCTTCCCGCTGAGCAGGCAGCCCGATGCGGGGCTCGATCCCAGGACCCTGGGATCATGACCTGAGCCGAAGGCAGACGCTTAACAACTGAGCCACCCAGGCGCCCCTTCTTCCTTTTTTATGACTGATTTTGAGTTTGTGTTTTTATTTTCTTTGGGTAAATACCCAGAAGTAGAATTGCTGGATCATACAGTAGTTCTATTTTTAATTTTTTGAGGAACCTCCATCCTGTTTTCCATAGTGGCTGTACCAGTTTACATTCCCACCAGCAGTTCACAAGTGTTCCCTTATCTCACATCCTTGCCAACACTTGGTATTTGTCTTTCTCCTAATAGCCATTCTAACAGAGGTAAGATGATTTCTCACTGTAGTTTTGGCTTGCATTTACCTGATGATGAGTGATGTTGAGCATCTTTTCATGTGTCTGTTGACCATCAGTAGGTCTTCCTTGGAAAAATGTCTATTCACATCTTCTACACTTTATTTTTTTTAAAAGATTTTATTTATTTATTTGACAGAGAGCGACACAGGGAGAGAGGGAACACAAGCAGGGGGAATGGGAGAGGGAGAAGCAGGCTTCCTGCAAAGCAGGGAGCCCGATGCGGGGCTCGATCCCAGGACCCCGGGATCATGACCTGAGCCAAAGGCAGACGCTTAACGACTGAGCCACCCAGGCGCCCCCAGATCTTCTACACTTTAATTGGATTGTTTTTTGCTATTGAATTGTAAGAGTTCTTTATATATTTTAGATATTAACCCCTGATTGGATATATCATTTGTAGATATCTTCTGTTCAGTAGGTTGCTTTTTCATTTTGTTATGGTTTCCTTTGCTGTGCAGAAGCTTTTTAGTTTGATGTAGTCCCAATAGTTTACTTTTGCTTTTATTGCCTTTGCTTTTGATGTCAGATTCAAAAACTAATCACCAAGACAGATGTCAAGGAGCTTAATGCCTGTGTTTTCTTTTTTTTTTTAAAGATTTTATTTATTTATTTGACAGAGACACAGCGAGAGAGGGAACACAAGCAGGGGGAGTGGGAGAGGGAGAAGCAGGCTTCCCGTGGAGCAGGGAGCCCGATGCTGGGCTCGATCCCAGGACCCTGGGATCATGACCTGAGCCGAAGGCAGATGCTTAATGACTGAGCCACCCAGGCACCCCAATGCGTGTGTTTTACAGGAATTTTATGGTTTCAGGTCTTATGTTGACATTTTTGATCCATTTTGAGTTAATTTTTTTTTTTAAGATTTTATTCATTTGAGAGAGAGACAAGAGAGCGCACAAGCAGGGGGAGAGGCAGAGAGAGAAGCAGACTCCCCCCTGAGCTGGGAGCCCGTGGGGCTCCATCCCAGGACCTGGAGATCATGACCTGAGCCGAAGGCAGATGCTTAACCATCTGAGCCACCCACGCACCCCATTTTGAGTTAATTTTTGTGTATGGTATGAGGTAGTGGTCCAGTTTCATTCTTTTGCATGTGACTGTTTAGTTTTCCCAATACCATTTATTTCCCCATTGTATATTCTTGGCTCCTCTATTGTAAGTTAATTAACCATGGATGCCATATGTTTGTGATTTTATTTCTGGGCTTTCTGTGCTGTTCTATTGATCTATGTGTCTGTTTTTATGCCCCAGTCATACTCTTTTGATTACCTTAGGTTGGTAATATAGCTTGAAATCAGGGAGCATCGTGATGCCTCCAGCTTTGTTCTTTCTCTTGATTGCTTTAGATATTCGGGGTTTTTTGTGGTTCCATACAAATTTTAGGTTGTTCTGTTTCTGTGGAAAATGCTACTGAAATTTTGATAGCTATTGCATTGAGTCTGCAGATTGCTTTGGGTAGTTTGGACATTTTATTTTATTTTATTTTTTTATTATTTTAAAAATATTTTATTTATTCATTTGAGACAGAAAGATGCAGAGAGAGCATGACCAGGGGGAGAGGCAGAGGGAGAGGGACAAACAGATTCCCCACTGAGCCAGGAGCCTGATGTGGGGCTCTATCCCAGGACCTGAGATCATGACCTGAGCCAAAGGCAGATGCTTAACCATCTGAGTTACCCGGGCACCCCTTGTTTATTAGTTCTAACAGCTTTTTGGTGGTCTTTATGGTTTTGTAAATAGAATATGTCATCTGCAAACAGTTTTACTTCTTCCTTTTTAATTTGTATTCCTTTTAGTTTTCTTGTCTAATTGCTCTAGCTAGGACTAATAGTAATACAATGTTGAATAGAAGTGGTAAGAGTGGGCATCCTTATCTTGTTCCTGATCTTAGAGTGAAAGCTCTTAGCTTTTCACTGTTGGGTATGGTGTTAGCTGTGGGCTGACTTTTTACAACCTGCATCACCATAGTACTTTTCATTCTCTGGTTTTCCAGAATGGTTTTGTTTTAAAGACAGAGAGAGAGAGAGAAAGAAATCACAAACAGGGGGGCAGGGTAGAGGGAGAAGCAGACTCCCCACTGAGCAGGGAGCCCGATGTGGGACTTGATCCCAGGATCCTGGGATCACAACTTGAGCTGAAGGCAGATGCTTAACCAACTGAGCCACCCAGGTGCCCTGTTTTTGTTTTTTCTGACGACTACCTTTAACATTCAAAAATCTTTCCTTTCCCCTATGTCACTTTGACCTTTTGTGCGTAATGTGGAATTCACAGCGATATTTCTTTCTTTTTTTTCACAGAGATATTTATTCTCAGTGTAAGCATCAGCATGTCAGAAACCTATACTTAACACATCTGTGAGGTCACATTTTCTGGTGAATAATGAAAAATAGGATATGGTATAAGTCACAATATACACAATACATAGGATATATTATTTTGGGCACGGTAATGATTTCTTTAACATGCCAAAGCTTGAAGGCAATACTCTAGAAGAAAATGCAGATTTTTTTTTTTTTTTTTTTAAATTTATAACGTCAACTGATGTTCATTGAGGAAGTTTAGAAAATACAGAAATCTAAAATGGAAAAAACTGGGAGTGCCTGGGTGGCTCAGTCGTTAAGCGTCTGCCTTCGGTTCAGGTCATGATCCCAGGGCCCTGGGATCGAGCCCCTTGTTGGGCTCCCTGCTTGGCGGGAAGCCTGCTGTTCCCTCTCTTGCTGTGTCTCTCTCTGTCATAAATAAATAAAATCTTAAAAAAAATTAAATAAATAAATAAAAAGGAAAAAGCTGTCCATAACTCCATAAAGATAACTATTAATATTTTGACATATTTTCTAATAGGATTTTTTCGGAGTAGAGGTAATTTTTTATGTTTTCTATTTTTTCTTTAACATTTTAGCAAAGTAATTTCCTTATTACAAATTCTTTGAAGTATTTTAATTAACCTTTAATATCTAGTTTTGTGGATAATTTGCTTAATCACTCTCTTATTTCCCACCTGATTCCTGCTAGCGGGCAGGTCTCCTGCTTGGGACTGGAAACATTTTTGCTTTTACTTCTAGATCCCTACTTTGATTGACCGGATGCTTGTGTCATCTAATACGAAGACTGGGGCTGCAGGAGCTGAGGCCTTGTCCCTCCTGCTGAAGAGGCCCTGGGATCCTGCTGTGGGGGTACTTTCTCATAACAAACCAGTAAGTCAGAGCAGCTCAAGACTTAACTATGACCCACAAAATTTTTAGAATCCAGTCTCAGAACCTTAGCAAGAAGATAATAAATGCCTTAACTTTTCATTAATAACTGGTTGTGTATAGTGCTTAGCAGAGTTTCATAAGGAAATTGGCATTGGTTGAGGTAAGAAAGGTATTGGGATACTTGAGATTTTGTGGAGTACCACCTCACCCTCACTGGTTCTCTGTTGGGGTTCTTTCTCCTTAGAGCAAGCTCCCCGGCTCTCCTCTCATTCTCATTGCCTCCTCTGGGCCTTCTAGCTCCGTGTTCCCCACCTCACGCCGCCACCGCTTCTGGCAGTCTCAGCTCTCCTGCTTAGGCAAGGTATGTGTGGGAATAAGAGGAACTGTCTCCTGGGTTGGAATAGAGTCTTGGAAGACTGAGCACACAGAATGTGGGAGGGAGTCAAAATAGATGGACTTAAGTGTTGAGCATCCCCCACTCACACTCTTTTTGTTTTTAATTCGAATGGTGCTTCTCCAAGGTTGAAGGGATTTAGGGCAGGTTAAGCAGAATTGAGAGAAGATTTGAAACTTAATCTCTGCTGGCATGGCTGCTACTTTCTTTCCTTTAGGTCATCCCCGTAGCCACCCATCTGCTGAACAATGGTAGTGGGGTAGGAGTTCTGCAGTGTCTTGAGCATATGATTGGGGCAGTGAGAAGCAAAGTGCTGGAGGTGAGAATGCCCTTGTTTCAGGTCATTGAAACATGAAAACAAACAGCATGCTGGGCTTGTTTTGCACCTGGCTGTGGCCTCCTGTTTTACTGTCTTCTTTCTCTTCCAACAAAGATTCACAGCCATTTCCCCCACAAACCCATTATCTTGATTGGCTGGAATACAGGAGCTCTGGTGGCCTGTCACGTAAGTAATTCCCATCTCATTTGGAGGCTGTCTTGGGATAGAATACTGATGCTTTTACTGATGATTGCTACCATTGAGTCCTTTTTTATGTTCTAGACACTGTGCTAGACGATCTCCATGCATATATGCATTTTAAGGTGTGGAAGACTAACTTTATTTTTTAACTTTATTGTGGAAATTTTAAACAGAAACTTAAAGGGCGAACAGACCTATAATAAATTCTATGGGCCTTTCACCCAGCTTCACCAGTGATTAACTCATGGCCAGACTTTTTTCATCTTACCCCTGCCCACTTTCTCTGTCCTCCAGTTATTTTGAAGAAAATCCCAAATATCATCTATGTTATATATATATATATTTCAGTGTGTATTTCTGAAAAAAATTCCTCCCCCACCCCCAAACATAAGTACTATTCTCCCACCTTAAAAAAGCAGGCATAAATTTTAGTAGCTTTGGAATTTGATGTTGTGTCTATATTCTGTCCCTTTCTAAGACATCAAGGAATTCTGTTTTTTATTATTTTACATACATTTGTACGTACATTAGTTTGTATAAGTGTCCCTGACCTGTCCAAAGCCCCAGTTCTCAAGTGGGTCAAATAAGTGGAGTCCCTGCTGCTTCATGTGGTCTGGTCAAGTATGACATCTAGGGCCACTAGAGGAAGGAGGCGGTCTCCCCACACTCCCTGGTCCTGGGAATGAGAGAATTCAGTCAGCAGCTGCTCTAACAAATTTGGAGTGTCTGGGAGCTAACCATTAGATTCAAAAGGGAGAGATTTTTCTTTGCTTAAGGAAGAAGAGCAACATTTGTGTCCTCCTGATTGCATTTGCTATTAGTGGAGGAAAAAGTGAATAGGAGGACTCAAGTCTAGGGAATTAATAGGATGGAAGCATTGAGCTTCTCATGCTGCGGTGCAGCCCCCTGCTGCGGTTCTCACAGGGCTCCATCTTGTGTCCTGGGATCTTGTGTCTTGTGATCTTACTGCTGCCACTATGGCTGGTACTCCTGGGGATTAGGACTGGGGAGGAAGAGATGGGACTGGCTGGTAGATCTGGACCACCTCTCGACTCTGGGTAGGGTGTAGCTGCAGTAAAGTCAGTTGACCTTGAGACAAACTATT
Source organism: Leptonychotes weddellii (assembly GCF_054177405.1). NCBI lineage: Eukaryota > Metazoa > Chordata > Mammalia > Carnivora > Phocidae > Leptonychotes > Leptonychotes weddellii. The sequence goes on from NC_138378.1 coordinate 53,629,574, forward strand.
GTATTATTTCCAGGTGTCAGTGATGGAGTACGTCACTGCAGTTGTCTGCCTTGGGTTTCCTTTACTTACCGTGGATGGTCCCAGAGGGGTAAGCATGGGATGCAGCTGATTGCTGGGTCACTGGCTGGTGAGAATAAGGGGGTGCGTGCGTCACCCAAACCGGCACTTAGCGACTACAGTTGCCCAGCTGACTCCCCTCAGCGGACTTGACAGGTCAGTGCTCAGTGAATAGGAACTGGCTGATTGTAAAACCTGTACATGTTTTAGGATGTGGATGATCCCCTCTTGGATATGAAGACTCCAGTCCTCTTTGTCATTGGGCAGAATTCCTTGCAGTGTCATCCCGAAGCCATGGAAGATTTCCGGGAGAAGATTCGGGCTGAGAACAGCTTGGTGGTGGTTGGGGGAGCTGACGATAATCTCAGGTATGTGGCTTCCCCCAGAGCTGTGAGAGAGCCATGTTGCAGTGTTGGAGAGATGCCTGTGAGGTGGTGATGTAACTACAGACTAAATCTGCTTCCGTGAAGGGGGGAGCCATTTTACATTTTAAACTAATTCAGATTTATAAAAAGTTGCAAAAATAGTATAAAAAATTCTTATATACCCTTAACTCAGATTTCCCAAATGTTAACATCTTAAATAACCAGAGTATAATTACCAAAATGAGGAAGTATTTTATGATGCTATTATCTAATCTACAGATGCAGATATTGTCAGTTGGCTCACTAATGTCCTTTTCCTGTCCGGTATCCAATCCAGGATCACATGTTGTTATTAGTTGCCTTGTCTCCTCAGTCTCCTTGAGTTTGATACTATTCCTTAGTCTTCCATGACCTTGACATTTTGAAGACTTCTGGCCGGTTATTTTGTAGGCTGTCCCTCAATTTAGGTTTTTGACATTTTTTGTGATTAGGTTGAGCATATGAATTTTTGGCAGGAATGCCAGAGATGATAAGCCCTCAGCGCATCCTTCCTGGGGATACATGATGTTGATGTGTCTTATCACTGGTGATGTTAACCTTGATCACGTGGTGAAGGTGGCATCTTCCCAGTTTCTCCACTGTCAAGTTACTCTATTTCCCTTTGTGATTAGTAGTTACCCAGTGGGAAGGAGATACTTTGAGACTCGGTGAATGCAGTTTTGGTGCTTTCAATGGGGTGGGGTAGGCATTTCTTTATATTTTGTTCCTTACTGAGGATGTACATGAACGTAGATTTTATTTGTATTAAACATTCTTTTATATATTTTGGAGTAAAAACAGCTGGAGTTTGGAAGGAGCACTTAGGTCATTGAGATGGTCACTAGTCCCTTAAAGACTGGTTTCCTGTAGGGCCTTTAAAAATGCTTTCATGAAAATGTACTGAAAAAGAGGTGTGTCATTTGTTGGGCTTCCTTTTTTTATATGTTCAATTTTAGAGATTAATTTCATTTGTGTGCTTTAGCTAGTGAGCTTAAAGCAAGTACCTGCTCCCACCTGTCTTGTCAGTTTCTTACCGAGGGATGTTTTAGAGAGGTCCTTCTGGTCTTTGTCATTTCGCTGTTTCTTGTGGGTCTAGAATCTAATCCTTTGGTGCTCAAGGCAATATTTTCTTGTAAATACATTGTCTTTGTTGGCTATTCAGACATTCTTATCTATAGGAGGGTAGCGTGTGTGTGTGTGGATATGTGTGTGTATGTTGAGTGGCAGTGAGGGAACAGGAGAGGTAGGAACACTTTAGTGGGAGTTATGTTGTGAGGCTGCTTATGAGACATGTTTGCAAGGTGCTTGAGTGTCGGCCTGCGAATCGGGAGACCTCAATTTAGTCTTGGTTGCTTTGCTAAGAAACTTGGGTAAACTGCTTAACTCCTGGGACTTGCTGTCCTCATCTGTAAGATGAGGGTGCTACACAAGGTCAGAGGCCAACAGCCAGTAAATTGGGGTCTCAGAATTTGGAAGCTCAGAATGTTGTTCTCCACCTTGTCACTTGGGGCCCTGTTTTTCCTCTTTGCTGAGACCCTCAGCCAGAAGCCAGAGGTATTAAAACTAGCTTCCAAAGAAGGGAATGTAGCCATCTGTGGCCATTTTCTTCTTCTTCTTCTTTTTTTTTTTCTTTTTTTAATGATTTTGCTTATTTGTCAGAGAGAGCACAAGCAGGGGGAGCGGCAGGTAGAGCAGGCAGAAGGAGAAGCAGGCTCCCCACTGAGTAGGGAGCCCGATGTGGAACTCGATCCTGGGACCCTGGGATCATGACCTGAGCCGAAGGCAGATGCACCCAGGCATCCCTGTGGCCATTTTCTCTTATCCTTTTAGAAGTAACCTGCGACCACCTTTCCTCTTCTACTAATCTCATTTCTGTAGCGTCCAGTAATCTCAGGGTTTGGGCCTTTGTTGGGGGACTTCTAGAGGTTGAGGTCTTAGAAGTCAGAGTTTATCTGGGAAGCCATAGGTATAGGACTTTTGGAGTGTACAGTCCTAGGCAATTTTCATATGTTCTCTGGTTCTCTACATTAGATTTTTGTAATCCCCACAAGTCCATGAGCGAGGTGTTACGATTCCCCATTTTGCAGATGTGGAACATGATGTTCAGAGAGGTGGGGATACCTGCCTGAGGGCTAACGTAGTCCTCCTTCCTGGGCCCAGAAAATAGCCAACACAGAAGAGAAATCCATATTATGCCATGGAATGTTTAAAGTAAACATTTCCTCCTCTCCGTCTCTTAGAATAAGCAAAGCAAAGAAGAAATCAGAGGGGCTGACTCAGAGCATGGTGGACAGATGTATTCAGGTACACCGTTGCTTTATGTGTTTTTCTCAGCGAGGCTTGCCTTTCTATAACCTTTTAGGCTTGATCTTGTTGGCAGCAGTGTCTTTGGCTCTGAAGTGTGAGGGAGTATCCAGTGGGGCCTCTCGTAGAACTAAATCATAAAGAAAAGGGGAAAGACAGAGGGGAAGAAGTAGAAATGTGTATGGAGCATCAGGGGAGAAGGGGTTTATTGGAGGAGTGGGGGGCACGACCACCCCAGAGTGCCAGCCCACCAGAGGTATCGGGGAGCAGGCTCCTGCTGGTCTTTGGCTGAGGCTGGGGTTTGTGCCTGGCTCGGTGTGCATGGAGAGGGACCAGCACACCCGATGCCAGAGCTGGCGTTAATTGAATGGAGTTGAGCGTTTTGGGGAGGTTCCTGTTCCCTAGACTGAAGACTCAGTGGCCCGGGCCCCTCTTCACACTAGGATGAGATCGTGGACTTTCTGACTGGAGTGCTCACTCGCGCTGAGGGGCACATGGGCTCTGAGCCTCGGGATCAGGATGCTGAGAAGAAGAAGAAGCCTCGGGACGCAGCCCGAAGAGACCTGGCCTTTGAGGTGCCCGAGCGGGGCAGTCGGCCTGCCTCACCAGCTGCCAAGCTGCCTGCCTCACCCTCAGGCTCAGAGGTAACACGGGAAGGGAGGGAGCACTTTGCCGGGGAAGTAGGACTGTGGAGTTGGTTCCTTCACTTCCTGGGGGTGCTTGTCTGTCTTGCCAGTGCTGTGGACCTTTGAGTTCCTAGGAGGAGAATTCCTGAGCAGGGAATTCCAAGGGGACATGATAATTGGTGGTCAGATCCAAACAGCTGGCTCAGCTCTTATCCTTCTCGCCCTACTCAGGATCTTTCCAGTGTGTCTAGCAGCCCCACCTCCAGTCCTAAGACCAAAGTGACTACAGTGACCTCTGCCCAGAAGTCCAGTCAGATGGCGAGCTCTCAGCTCCTGAAGAGACATGTGCAGCGCACGGAAGCTGTGCTGACCCACAAACAAGCCCAAGGTAGAGGCTTCTTGGCCCAGGGGCCTCTTGGTTTATCTTCTGGAGTGATGTCATGTGGCATTTGAAAAGTATTGGCATCTGCAGCTTTTTCCAGGGGCATGTGAGAGGCACCCTTTCCCACATTTCTGTCCGAACAAAATTAGGTTGAAATGAATACCAAGGATTATTTTCAAGGGTAAGACATCACAGAAGGTCTGTGCGTTAGTGGAGCTGTATAGTTCCACTAATTATAGCTTTGCTTTGGTGTTCTGGGGAAGTTAGGCTTTATGAGCTGACTACGTGTGTATTTGCCTCAGAATTTTTTCTGACTCCCAACTGGGGAAGCTACTTGCTCTGTTCTAGGCCCTGCCCAGCCACTCGCGCAGTCCAGGCGCTCTTCAGACCATGTGGACAGGGTGATTAGCTTTATTCCTCAAATTCCAGGGCAGTGCAGCTGGTATCATGCCCTTTCTTTGTTTTGCCCTTAAAGAGTTAAGATTCCCACACTGGGACTTTCAGGGAAGTTTATCGGGGTTTCTGCAGATAGGCTTTAGATTAGGCTGGGAAATGTTTGTATGGTTGAGATTAGAGTCTGGAGAACAGTGAGTGCTACTGAAGCTGTAGAAAAGGGACAGTGTTTTGGGCAAGGAGAAAAGAAATGGTGGCTTTTCCCCTTGCCCCCACTTTGATCCGGTTAGGCAGCCCCAAGGTAAGGCCTCTTGGGCCTTGTGTTTGATGAGGTATCCAGGAACATGTATCATCTGAAGTCTCAGGTACCTGGGAGGAGGCAGCACCAGAGTTGATTGTCAAGTAGAGAGACTCAGAGGTGACATAGGCTGATCTGCTCACTTCCCTTGTGTTTCTTTTAGTGGAGCCAAAGGGTCAGGACTTCAATCCAGGCCTCTTATGAGGGTGCCCTTAAGAGTGGTGCTAACAAGGAGCACGTTTGAGTGGATCGGTGAAGGCAAAAAGACAAAAAAAGACCAAAAAAAAAAAAGCCAGGCCCCTAGGGTCCACGTGGATGGTCTGTGACCTGACTTCTTAAGTGGTGTCATGCGCCAAGTTCTGGGTGGGTGGTGTTCACTTAGGCTTTTGATGGAGAGAGAGCCAGTGGTCGGCTGTGCTTCTGGAGGGGAGAACCTAAGGAGTTCTGGAAGGCTGATTGGTGATCTGGGTTTGAAATGGGGCCCAGAATACCATGGCGCCAAACAGCGGCCATAGCGCCCTGGCTTTGGCAGGGGTCATAGGCAAGAGGTGATAGTCATAGATAACTTTTATGGAGCCATGACTACGTGTCATGCCGTTTTCCTAGCACTTGACTTGCTGTTGCTCACTGAATCTTGGCAACGGCCCCATGAGGCAGGTACATTTATTATTTTCAGTTTATAGATGATTCCATGGAGCTGCTAGGAGTTAGGTTTAAACCCATGCAGTAAATCTGAAAAAAGCCCTTGTTGACCATTTTCTAGAACATTTTCGTATCTTTTTCTTACTCCCTCTCCTTTTCTCCTTTCTCTGGCTGGCTGTGATTCTGTAATTTTCTGATTCATTCCAGCACAGTTTGCTGCTTTTCTGAAACAAAATATGCTGGTGAGGAAAGCTCTTCCTCCCGGCACCTCCTCCTGTCTCTTTGGTGAGTATTGCTCTTCCTCTCACCTTTTCACGCTCTGCTCTCTGCTTCTCTCCACTTCTCCCTTGTTTTCTTCCCAGTCCTTCCTCTCATTTGTCTCTGGTTTCCTCCTGTTCTTTTCTCTCTTCCTTTTTCTGTCTTCTGATTCCTTTCTTGGCTGACTCCTTTTGCTTACTCCTCCATAGTATTTGCTTTTTCTCCATACTTTGTTTGCGTCTCATGGTTTTTCCTTTTTGGTCTCTTGTGGTTCTTGGCTCTGCTTCTGCTATGTGTGCCTGTGTCCCATTGCCTGTGAACCTCAGTTTCCTTGTGTGTTTTTCTCCCTGCCTCTGGTTTCCTGCTTCCATCCTGGGCGCTACAAGCACACCAGCCACTGTCAGCATAAAACCTGTGGCTCCTTTCTCTTTCACCCTCCTTCCTATTCTGATTTTAGTCAGTGCATTTATCCCCTAAGCGATCCTTCCAGCTGGTTATGCCCTGTGACCCAGGCCAGGACCCCCATTCCTGCCTGCCTTCCTCATATGACTACTGCTTTCCTCCCCATCCTACCCCTGATTGCCTATGCTAAGAAGAGGGCCTGGGGTGGGCTTCTGGTTTTAAAGAGAAGGGAATCTCTGAGAAAGCCTGAAGGATAACTTCAGAGTCCAAGAGGCTTGGCCATGTGCAGGACGAGTCTGTTTGATTCAGCGGAGGGGGGAATCCCATGTGTGAACAGTTGGCCTTTCTCTGTACTAGTACAAATGACCTGGGGACTAGTTATGACATGGGCCACTGTTGCCCTGTTGCTTTTGGGCAGGAGCAGTAAAGTTGTCTTGGCTAAGATGCTCCCCTGCCTAGTAGCTGCTCAAAGCCAGCCTCGATTCCTGGCAATAATCCTTCTTGTTGCCTTCATTTGGCCAGCAAACCGTCACCTTTGGTCTCTTAGGACAGAGGAGGACTCTGAGAGCCTTGTGAAATTCTCCCCTTTCGAGAGGACTGGGTAGTATGCTCCTTTACTGCTTCTTTGTGGAATGTTTACTGTTCCCCAGCTGTGTGATACGGGGGTGGGCCTGAAACAGGAAAATTAAGACACTGAGTCCAGGAAGCATTGCTTAGATGTATTGTAGTGAGTCCTCTGTTTTTTTGGTTGGCCTTTGCTAGGCAGGGTCAGGTTGTCTTCTTTCTTTTTGTTCCCACCGACTCAGAGCCCCCTTCCTTCTAACTCCAGAACAGGGTAAGGGCTGGGGATGGACCCATCCTCTGAGCGGGCAGGGTGGCCTTCTGCCGCAGGTGGGACCTGAGTGAGATGGGACTGAAGCATTGGCAGTTGCCTTTGAAGTGTGACTTTGTGTGTGACACACAGTCATGCCCGTGCTGCTGCTGTCAGTGTCTCTCGGGCTTTTTTGGATTATGGAAGACCTTATTTCAGCTCCATCTCTTAGTTCCCATTTCATCAGATCAAACGGAGGAGGCAGAGAAAGAGGATCTTAGGGTCCAGCTGAAGCGCCACCATCCCTCCAGTCCTCTTCCTGGCAGTAAGACCTCCAAGCGACCGAAGATTAAGGTCTCCCTTATCTCCCAAGGGGACCCAGCTGGAGGGCCTTGTCCTCCTTCCCAAGGAGGAGCTCCAGAAGGTGAGTTTTTCTTGGCCTATTTAAGTAAAAACTGAGCTCTCTCAGACCACATAACATTGCTCTCTTGGTGACTACTTGCTATACAGCTCAGCCTCTACTTTAATGCAAGGTGTGCCTGGAGCAAGGAGGACACACACGGTAGCACATGGGGCAAAAGTGGGCAGTGACCTGATCTGAACTAGGATCAGGGAAGCAGAACGAGGATCAGAGGGAGCTGTGGGGTCACTCAAAGCATCATTATATTTTGTTCTTTATCAGTTTCAATTAAAGATAAGAAAATATTCCAGGGATGCCTGGCTGGCTCAGTTAGTAGAGCATGACTCTTGATCTCAGGGTTGTGAGTGTTATTAGCCCCACGTTGGATATAAAGATTACTTAAAAATAAAATTAAAAAAATGATAAAATATTTCAGGAAGTTTAAAAAATAGAAGAAAAAAATAACTCTCTACTCTACGTACTCTTTGTTTTTCTTCTTCTTCCAGTCTTTGTCCATAATATTTTGCATTTAGCCTGGGCTGTGAAACCCTGAAAAGTAGGGGCCAGGCAGGACTGACCGGTGGCCTTGGGGTTTTCTGTTTTGCAGCTGCGGGAGGGAAGCCCATCACCATGACACTGGGGCAGGCTTCAGCAGGGGCCAAGGAGCTCACAGGGCTTCTCACCACTACCAAGTGAGTCTATTTCTTTCTTTTTTTTTTTTTTTTTTTAAAGATTTTATTTATTTATTTATTTGAGAGAGAGAGAGAATGAGAGAGAGCACATGAGAGGGGGGAGGGTCAGAGGGAGAAGCAGGCTCCCTGCCGAGCAGGGAGCCCGATGCGGGACTCGATCCAGGGACTCCAGGATCATGACCTGAGCCGAAGGCAGTCGCTTAACCAACTGAGCCACCCAGGCGCCCCAAGTGAGTCTATTTCTTGGCCTTTCTGGTTCTGTTCCTTTCTTTGTCTTCACCTTTTCTCTGGTCCATTTAGCGCTTTGGAAACCTGGTAGAGTATTCTTTCAGTTTTGGGAATATGACTTCTTTCTGAGTGGGATCTTTTTTGGGGAGGGGGGCGGTCAACTCAGAGTTCTTTTTTACTTAAAGTTTGCAAAGCATCTCGTAGCTCTTGCTTCAAGGTTTGAAGTCTTTACTTTAGGCCTGACTTTGAGAAGGACTAGAGGCCAGATTCAGAACATAGGACAAAGAAATTCTAGGTTCTAGTGTCCACTGCTGGAAGCATTGCTGGGCCCCACTGCGGACCCTCCCTGTGTTGCCAGGGTCTGCTGCCCTCTGACCTTTGGATAATAGAGCTCCTGTCTTTGTCTCCAGGTCGAGTGCTTCTGAAGGGGGTGTCTCAGCCAGCCCAGCCTCCTCAGTGTCCAGCAGCACCACACCCAGTGCCTTGCACACACTCCAGAGCCGTCTGGTGGCCACCTCTCCTGGCAGCTCCCTCCCAGGTATCTGGTAGCCCAGCATTCCCTGCCACCCAGCAAAGTCTCTTTTGGGCTGCTGCTGGAGGGTGGTCCTGGGAAAGCAGCTGTATCTGGAGGGTGCTCCTCTGAGTTGCGGGCTTTCATAGAGGCTTGATGTGAAGCTGGAATTAGCTTTGAGGTGGGGGAGTTCTTGGTCTCAATATCTACAGTGAGTAAATATCCCAGTCTGCAGGTAGTATCTCTTGTACTGTAAGGAGGAGAAATAGCTGGTGGGAGATGTGTGTATTGTGTTCATTGTGGTGTTTTTGAACACATCTGATTGCAGAAAACTGGAGATTGTACTGTACTAGCATTAACAAAATGAGGCACCTTTCTGCCTCTGCTTGTTTCTTCACTTTGGCCACCCCACCCTGCATGGGAAGGCTGGTTGCCTGAGCCCAGCCGGCAAGGCTCTGCAGGTGTCCTCCTTCAGGAGGACCTCCCTCTTTGCTTTGTGGCTGCTCGACTGTGTGTAGTGAAATGTAAATCAGGTACTTGGAATTCTTTTGGCTTAAGAAGCTGTCCTTTTCTCTGGAAAGGATGGAATTTAGATTTCTGAAAAGTGGGTGGGGTTCAGGCTCTCTTTGGTTTTCCTAAAACTGTCCAAAAAGTAAGATAGGTGGTTTGGAGCAGGTTGAGATATGCGGAGCAAATCCAAGGCAGTGTGTCTAGCATAGTACCTTTCCTCGTGTGGGCATGCAGTGTGCGTGCCCAGGGAGCCCTTCCTGGCATCTTCCCGAGAGCACTGGGAATGTCCCAGGGAAAGAGCATTGGTATTTTAGCTGGTTGTTGAGGGTGGATGGGTGTGGCTTCTCTTGGGAGAAGGAACTGAGCCTGTGCTGACATCTGTTCTGCCCTCTCCTAGGGGCCACACCAGCCAGCAGCCTCCTTCAAGGCCTCAGCTTCAGCTTGCAGGATATCAGCAGCAAGACCTCTGGCCTCCCAGCAAATCCTTCCCCAGGGCCAGCCCCACAGGTGCACATCTGCCGTCCACGGGGCTGGGCAGCTGTGGGGAGGAGGCCTCAGTTTAGTTGGTTTTGGCAGGGCAACTGGGTCTGGGGTCTGGGTCAAGACAGACAGCTTTCTGACGTCACGCCTGGGAGCTACCAAAGGTTAAGGCTCCATGACTTACTGTGTGACCTTGGACAAGTTTGTTGACCTCTCTCTCTCTTTGTTTCCTTGTCTGTAAAATTAGGATAATGATAGTATTTCTCTCAAAGGGTTGTTTTGAGTATTAAATAAGATAGTATATGGAAAATGCGTGGAAGAGTACCTTGCATGTAGTAGGTGTGCAGTACATGGTAGCCTTTAATGCTCTGGGCCCTTCACACTTGAACTTTGCTTGCTGTTGGGCAATAGCTTCTGATCACCCGAGCTTGTGTGTCCCACAGGCTACCAGTGTGAAGTTGCCCACCCCCATGCAGAGCCTGGGTGCCATCACCACGGGCACCAGCACCATTGTCCGTACCATTCCTGTGGCCACCAGTCTCTCCTCCTTGGGTGCCACTCCTGGTGGGAAGCCCACAGCCATCCACCAGCTGCTGACCAATGGGGGCCTCGCTAAGTTGGCAAGCAGCCTCCCTGGCCTGGCTCAGATCTCTAACCAAGCATCAGGTGAGTCTCTCATGACAGCTGTGGGGACTCTTGGATATGGGATCTTTCCCTAGGACCTTCCCATCTCACATGGGCAAGGCTTGTTGTTGAACCCAACTCAACAGGGTCCTGGTATTTTTTTTTTTTTTTAATATTTTATTTATTTATTCATGAGAGTCAGAGAGAGAGAGAGGCAGAGGCAGAGGGAGAAGCAGGCTCCCCACCCAGCAGGGAGCCCGATGCGGGACTCGACCCCAGGACCCTGGGATCACGACCTGAGCCGAAGGCAGATGCTCAACCATCTGAGCCACCCAGGCGCCCAGGGTCCTGGTATTGACCCTCAAGGATTCAGCTGTGTGGGTCCATCCCCCAGAGAGGTCGGAAGAACACAGCTGTTTCCTGTTTCTTTTAGAATGACTGATAGGGTGGAGCTGACACAGCTGGGGAGGATACTGAGGTGGGCGGCCGAGGGGGTGGTGTGTGATGTGAAGAAACTCTCCGGGAGGAGAAGGTGGAGGCTGTGACAAACAACCCTCCTTCCCCCTCTCTCTGTCAGGCTTGAAGGTCCCTACTACCATTACTCTGACACTGCGTGGCCAACCGAGCCGAATCACTACACTGAGCCCCATGGGCTCGGGAGCAGCCCCGTCAGAGGAGTCCAGCTCCCAGGCTCTGCCGTCCAGCTCACAGGTGAGTCCACCTGGGAAAACTGAGGACATAGGCTCCGATATTGGGCAGTTTGGGGCCGGCCCACTGGCTGATTGCAGGAGCTGCCAGTGCCCTGGACTTCAGGCAGACCGCATTCAAATCCAGACCTGGGGCTTTGTAACTTTGAGCAAGTCATGGACCTCTTTGAGTTTCCTCTTCCCTAGCACTCCCTGGGTTGTCCGGAGGATTAAATGCGTAACTGTGTTTGCGTGTGTAGCGTCCTCGGTGTTTTAAGTTTTGTTGGCGTTCTCTCTCCATTCGTTTTCTCTTCCCCTTCTCGGCTCCATCAGTCAGAGGTTGTGGTAGAGGCCAGCAAGTTGATTAACACCCTTTCTTTGACCAGCTTTCCAGCATTGTGCCATTCCAGCTCTTGGCATTCAGTGCCATCTTTTTAGGACACACTAGGTTTCTGTAGCTCTTACCCACGAAGCCACCAGCAGTTCCTTGTAGTCGATCTGATTTCCATTGTGAGCTCTTCACGTAAAATGTTTCTAATCTTAAATGTTGGTCTGAGAGCCACTCAGAGTTCAGAGGTGAAAGAAAAAAATAGTTGGGAGTCCAGTGTGGCGTGTGCTTTCCTGCACTGTGCACTGTTGCAGCCACGGCCTTCCTCGTGGGGACTGCTGTGACTGAAGGCCTGGCCCTGTTCCCGTCACTCCCACCACCCCAGTCCTGCGTGGGAACTGGGGGGCGGGCTCCCAACTGTTCCAGACCATCTTCTGCCTCCTCCTCTTTAGAGGAAAGTACTGCAGAGATTGTTACCTGGCATTCATTGGGATCATAGTTAGCCCTCCCTGCCTTTTTTTAGAAAAGTGGAGGTATTTTTCTTTCTTTTATTTTTTTTCCTTATTTTTTTCAACTAGAAGAGTGATTGTGCTTAAATAATTCAAACACTACAGAAATATTGTAATTTAGAAAGTGAAAATTTCCCGTGGTACTACTCCCAGAGATGATATCCACTATTAATAGCTCAATATGCATTCTTCTAGATCTTTCTTCCTGTACAAAGTACATTATTTTATTTTACTTTTTTTTTTTGACAAAAATGGAATCAAAGAATGTGGACTTTTTGTAATTAGCCTTTGTTTACAACGGATGTTGTGACATGTTTCCCCATGGGTTACATAGAGACTTATCTTCTTGTCAGTAGCTGCCTCGTGTTTTGCTGGGTGGATGTATGAAAGGATATTTCACCATCTTCTGTTAGAGAGTTGGGCTGTTTTCTTTTTGATACAGAAAGTAGTGTTTCAGTGAACACCCTTGTTCCTGAGTTTTGTGTGCCTCTGGGCGATTTCTGCAGTCCAGAGACCAGTAAGTGGAGGGCACATGTGTCTGATATCTGTCTGACTGCTGGCTAATTGCCCTTCAGAGCCTCTGGCAGCTTACAGTTCAAGCCATAGCAGTGATAATACCCTGTTTTCACATGTCTTTGTCAGCTATGGAAATCAGTGTTTTAAATTTTATTAATTTGATGAGTGAAAAATGAAATTGTTTATTTTTTTTTAAGATTTTATTTATTTGTCAGAGAGAGAGAGCAAGCACCAGCAGGGGGAGCGGTAGGCAGAAGGAGAGAAGCAGGCTCCCCGCTGATCGGGGAGCCCAACACAGGGCTCAATCCCAGGACCCTGGGATCATGACCTGTGCCGAAGGCATACGCTGACTGAGCCACCCAGGCATCTCAATGGAATTGTGTAAATGTGTATTTTCCTGATTACTTACAAGATTGTATGTCATTTATGAATGGCTCATCATATTCTGTCTCTACTTTAATTTATAGCAGCTTTATACATTCAGATGTTAATCTTTTATTATACAAGTTGTGTATCCTTTACTCCAGTCACCTGCTTTTCTTCTTCTTTTTTTTCTTTCTATTGAAGTATTAAGGACATTTGTTTCATACATTAAAAATTTATATATAACAAAATCTTCAAATCTTTCCCTTCATAGCTCTAAGGTTCATATTCTCAATGGCTGCACACACTTGGGCCTTTTTTGTCCCCATGACCCATCTGTTCTCATATTAGTTTTATGTAATTGTTTGATAATGTAAATCCTCCAGTTAGGCAAGTGTCAGGTATGTTTCTAGTTTGCTACAATCATCGTTATTCTTTTCATTTTTCCTGATAAATAAGGTGTTGAATTTTGTTCATTGCTCTTTTGGAATCAGATGAGTGAGCATAAACTTTTCTTCTGAATCAGTTAAATGATCAATTACTTTATTTTCCTAATGTCAGATCGTCTAAATTCCAGATTCTGTAGCTTGTTCAATATGTCCTGTTCTCTCTCTTTTTTCATATGCCCCAGTTTATTTGAATTGTGCACCCATAGGAAAGACCCTATCAAAAGAGAACAAAACAAAAAAGAGGCCAAGTGTTTCTTGATTTGCTTTTATTTTACTTAGGATCTTGGCCTCTATTAGTGAGATTGGCATATAGTTTTCTTCCCATCCACCCCTGCTTTTATGTGTGTGTGCTTTCCTTGTCCAGTTGTATAAAGACATTAATTGTATCCTTACAGAATGAGATGGAAGCATTTTTTTTCTCATATTCTAAAACATGCATCGCATATTCTAAAACACACAGCACAGAAATTACGAGTTCCTTGATAGTTTGATGCAAATTATCTATAAAGCCATTTGGGCCTATTTTCAGGCAGTCTTAACCTTTGCTGATACTATATTGATGCCCAGCTAGAACGCATATCCCTATCATGTGATGATACCTTCCCCCTCAGCCTGCTGCAGCCTGGGGGAACTAGTTCACGTTAAGAAGAGGCTAGATGGAGCTCATTGAGAATCGTTTTACATGGCTAAATTGAAGCACAAAATGAAGATCAAGATCTGACTTGTGACCTGATGGTATTAACTTAAGAGCTTAGTTTTTATCTCAGTAAAATGAGTGTATAATTACTAGGAGGGTTCTAGTGGTGATTCTCTTATTACAGAGAAAGGATGCATTATTAGATTAAGATTTGCTGACTCAAAAGCTTCTAATGGTTACCTCAGTGTTCACACTGCCAGACAGTATGATATCAGTGGGCTATGGGTCTGGCATTCTGTCTTCAGCCAGCTGTGTGATCCTGGGAAAAATCACCCAACCTGTCTTGGTTTTGGTTTTCTCTTTTTTTTTTTAAGATTTATTTATTTGACAGAGAGCGACACAGTGAGAGAGGGAACACAAGCAGAGGGAGTGGGAGAGGGAGAAGCAGGCTTCCCGTGGAGCAGGGATCCCGATGTGGGGCTCTGTCCCAGGACCCTGGGACCATGACCTGAGCTGAAGGCAGACACTTAACCGACTGAGCCACCTAGGCGCCCCGGTTTTGGTTTTCTTACCTGGTCTAGTGAGGAGGTTGGCCTAAGTTAGTGATTATTGTGGTAGGATTGATTAGGGGCTGTCTCAGAATCTCCTCAAGACTTTGGGAAGCTGAACTTTTATTTTTATTAAGATTTTATTTTTAAGTAATCTCTACACCCAATGTGGGGCTCGAATTTACAATCCCGAGATCAAGAGTTGCATGCTCTACCAACTGAGCCAGGCAGTCACTTTGGGAAGTTGAATTTTTAAATGTTGAGAAACAAACCACCCATTTATGATGTTTATGAGACAGTTGGAAATATAAACACAGGGTAATTGCCGATATTAAGGAATTGTTAACTTTTTAATGTGTGATAATGGTGTTTACATTGGAAAAAATAATCCTTTTTTAGTTTTGGGTTACCTACTCATGATATTTATGGATAGAATGAAAAAGAAAAAGATTGTAAACACTGACTAGACTTCTCTAAGGTCTATGCAAGTACTTAATTATCTGTTCTGTTTCTGGCACTGATGAATATTTACTGTGTGTTTCTTTTACGGAACTGGACTCTTACGTACTCTTTACAGCTGAAAAGCTGTCAGAGGAAGAGGAGAGATAGAGACTGTGTTGTGTCCTGCATCAATGGACTCGTTGCCTGTTGTCACAGACTCGTTGCCTCCTCTCTGACCCACACTGTGGTCTGCCCAGTCGTCTGCCCAGCCAGGGGGCATCCCTGCAACCCTCACAGGGGCCCCTGGGAGAGCTGACTCACTCACTCAGTTGTATTCCTAATCAGGACAGAGTAATCCTCTGTGCACAGCCTTGCTTTTGGGCAGGGTGAGCAAATGTAGGCAGATCCTTTTAAGTTTTGACTGTCAAACCCTTCTTCGTATCCGCTCTCCTGTGCCTTCCACCTTCCCCTATTTTCTGCATTCTCAGAGACCTCTTAGGAGTTTTCCAAAGGTGAAATCTAGAAAAGTAGGGAAACCCCTGGTGAAAAAAGGCCAACTCTTTCTACCTTGCTTTTTTCTTCCTAAGCTGCAAGGCTCAACGGTTTGTGGCATCCATCCTCCATAACTGAAAAATGAGTAAGACCTAAAAACCTATATTGTCAGAACAGTCATGGAAAACTTCAACTCTCTCACCCTTAACAATTTAGGCTTTCCTTTTCCCTGCATTCTCTTCCTGCTGTTATGCATAATAATAAGAGCTAACCTTTGTAGTTGAACTCCTTATACTCGAGGTACTTAATGCAGATTGTCTCATTTAATCTCACAGCATCTCTGGAGAGTAGGGGCTGTCAGTGTGTTTTACAGATGGGGAAAAGGAGGCTCAGAGAGCATTCATCACTTGCCCTATAAAGTGGTAGAGGTGGGTCTCTGCAGAGTCCACATTCTGGTAACCATTTGGCTGCTAGAACACATGCCCTTGTACATCCAGCTTTTTCCCCTATCGAGAATTACTTCTTTGTAATAAAGTCTCAGGAGTTGGGGTGATGGGGTCAGAGGGTTGGGTATGTTAACCTGGCAAAGTTTTAACTCTTGCTCACTCCCTGTCCTGCCATAGCGCCTGCCTCCAGCACCCTGAAGATGCCGAGTGATGTATCTTCTTCACCGGGTTGGTGATGGCTGCCATGCAGTGAGCCCTGGGCACACGTGCTGTCCTGCTGAGCTGTCCACTTGTCTGAAGACCTCTTAAGATCACCATTTTTGCCTCCCTGCCACCTGTTTTCAGAATGGGCTTCTGGGTCTCGTGAAACCATTAGACTAGGTGATATGGTATGCCAGCAAGCGGAACGTTGTCCTCTGGCATCTATGGGTCTGGTTCCTGGAATCGCCAGGTTCCTCAGCAGATCTGGCTGTACATGGATTGGAGGCATTTCTTCTCCAGCATTAACTGTGACTTGACCCAAGTAGCTGTGTTGGACTGCTCACTGCATTTAATAAAGGAGTTCCTTTTGGAAGTCTGTGCTACCCCCATGCCAAGTTGGGAAGGAGACATCCATATGGTCTGGGGCTTATTAGGGAGTTAGGATTGAAAGCCTTTTGCTGAGGCCCCCGGGATCATCCTGGCCCATCGACAGTTTTGCAGTGCCAGAGGGCTGGTTTTGGACATCACTGTTGCTTTCACTGAGCAGCCATGGGACAGCGTGTCCCATACAACTCCTCCCTCTTAAGAACCACATCAGATAATGGGTAGCCTGCTGAGACCTGGGAACTCCTAAGTTCAAACCCATGATAGGGTAAAGAGGACTGGGCTGTCATCTTTCATTCCCTTTGGCCACTGTAAATGGCGGGAAGCAGCTGTTGCCAGGAGGTGAAAGCTGGCCCCTTTCTTTTTTTCATCCTGCTTCGGGCAGTTCCTGTATCCAGAAAATCCAGAAAGGCCGAAGAAGAGGAATGGAACGAATGAAGTGGTTTGAAGGATGTTCCAGTAAGTCCTGTGGAGAAAATGATTGGGGCATGAAGCTTTGCACCTATTACCTAAGGAACTGTTGATTCAACATGAGGTGAGAAGAATTTGCCAAGTCACAGGGGAGAAAGCCCAACCCCTGAAATGTCCATCTCCAGTGTGTGGAGGTGAAACAGGGATAACCAGCTAAGTTAACATCTTGGCCGTCCCAGGACGCTTAGGCATCAAGATGATGAAGGCCATGTTTTAGTGTTTCTATTTCTATTCCATGCAACTTCTTGTCTTCTTGCTTGGAATTGGGAAGGTTATTGGCATTGACTCTTACTGTGCGGGCTCTTGGTACCAGCCTGAGCTCTGGAGAAGTGATCACTGAAGATGGAGCTCTGAGCCTGCCCTTACGTTCTCACAATACTTGTGTGCCAAGGTAGTTTTAGATTTGACGTCATACCTGCCCTCCAGATCATGTCCCTGCCCTTCCATACTCTAGAATGTTTCCTGCCAAGGTGACAATAAATAGAGCAACCCAGAGGTGATGCTGACTCTGTTCAGTATCTGTAGGCAGGAGGGTGTACAGCATGCTGTGGCCGTGGTCCAGGGTCTTGACCCATGGTGCAGCATATATCCAAACCAGGCTACCTGTCTTTAGTCCAGGAGCCTCACCTGCCAGTCTGACAGGGAGTACCTAGTGTGTAGGAGTCTGAAACAAGGCAGAAGGGGGTGTTGTGGGCAGAGAGGGGGGCGTGTGTGATATGTAAGAGAGAGTATCTTGAACACCAGGCCCTCCCTCCCTGACCTCCTGCAGAGCTGGTCTCAGCAGTGATGTGCACAAAATTAGGCTTTGTTCTCAAATTAGCTGGTAGGTAACTGCTTTTGGAAATTGATTTAGTAAGTTTGAGGAAGATACGAAATCTGAAAGAGGCATCCCTAGGTCAGGGGTTTGGTAACTTTACAGGTAGGATTATACACCAGTAGACCCGAGGACAGTAAGACTGTGTGAGACTATATGAAGCTTTTAGGAATCATTGAGGACAGGCAGGGGGTCCTGAACAACCCACTCATGACTTAGGAGTACAGCTTAGACAGTGCTGGAGTGGTTGCTCCTGAAAGATGCTGGCCCAGTGTATGCTGGGGCCAAAGGAAAAACTAATGCATTGTCCTGTGTTTGTGCAAACCCTAGTATGCTTCCTATGGATAACTTTCTGAGGCTTGGGTTGTACACCTTGAAGAAAGCCAAACCTGAAAAGGGGAGTTGTGAGAACACGGACTCTTTCTCACCTTGGAGGGACAGGCTAAAGGGGGAGGTGGTTGAAGTCCATAGAGTCATGTTCTTCAACTCCACACTTCTGCGCCCGCTCTTCTCGAAATGCGAAAGGAAGCTTTCCTCTACCTATCACGTATCAGACCTGGAGTCCATAACCTCAGAAGGCAATACTACCAGCTGAGAATGTAGAAGGATCAAGAAGGCTTTAGCTAAATTCTTGACATTCAACATGACGGGTGCATGTTGATGCCCTATGGAAGATGTCCTTGTGCTTTTAAGAGGTCACTGACAGAGGAAGATCTACCTGTCCTTGGCCCCACAACCAGAACAGTCTTGGGCTGGGTGGGTTATAAAGCCGAGCCACTGTCACGGTTCTGTTCTTACGTTAGCTGTAAAAACAATTAAAAAAATAAATACAACTTTGGATTTCTTCAACTTGTTTTAAACTGACTTCTCTTGTTTATTCTGATAGCCACTCGGTGAAGTGGCACAGGAAATAAAAGCCAAGATACTGTTGTAATGCCAGTGATCGTCTTGCTGATGCTGGTGCCGTGAGGTGGATACTGTAATTCCCTCTTTACAGGCAAGGAAACGGAGGCACTGAGAAGTCAAACAGGGAAGTGGCAGAGGTAGGACTAGAACCAGGCAGTCTGCTGCCACTGTCCGTTCTCTGCATTGTGCTGGGGTTCTGAGATGGGACACGGGAGTGGACATTAGCCCAGGAGGTGAGATGAAAGCCTTCATGAGACCCTTCCCCGTTCACTTCCCAGCGAGCCTGAAGTGATTGCTGCCGCCCTGGTGGGGCTCGTGGCTGGGCCTGTGTCAGTAGCGGGGTCTCTTGCCCTTGGTCCTGAGAGGTTGAAATCCCTTGCACATCCTGTACTTTTTCTACCTGCTCCGATAAATAAAGACTTGGAGATGAAGGGATTCCAACGTCCAGATTATTTGTGAACTTGTATCCACGAGGACCTTCCTTCCCTTGAATTCCAGGTCCCTCCATTTAGCATTGGGACCCTTTATGGGTGGAAGTCATAGTTCTGGTAGACTACTTGGGAGTATCCTAGTGCGTGTGAGCTCATCTTGATACCATCCTTTGGAGAGACCGGGTGCATTCTTTCCCTTCCAACTCTGGTTTCACTGACTTGGGGGGAGTCAGATGAGGTGAGAGACGAAGTTTAGATTGTTCAAATGATAGTGGTCATAAATTTCAGGAATATAGGGATGTCATAGCAAAACACACTGCAGAAACATTTTCATTACCTTTTTATCTCTCTCAAGCATGTTTTTGTCAGGATCAATGGATGCAAGAAGCAGAAACCATTCACCACCACCATTAGTTCTAAAGGCCTCATATTCTTTTTCTTTTTTTATTTATTAGAATGAGCACGGGGGGAAGGGCAGAGGGAGAGAGAGAAGCCGACTCCCTGCCGAGCAGGAGCCCGATTCAGGACTCCTGAGCGAAAAGCAGACACTTAACCAACTGAGCCACCCAGGTGTCTGGCATCATACTTTTTCAATAGACATTCTTAACAGGGAGCCTGACAGATTCTGCTACTTGCCTTGTGACCTCAACTGCCGTGCACCTGCTAGGGGCTGGTTTTGATCCTGCCGCCACAGGACTTTGCAGCTGTGGAGCCCTCGGTGGATGGCCAGTCCCTGTCTTTTGGGTCACATTCTAAATGTGGTGAGCCTAGTTGGCTCAGCCTGCCTTCCTGCCTGTTCCTAACCTTGTGCCTAGGCCACCTCCTCTCTTGCTTCAGTGACCTCAGCCTTCCCTACATGCCAGCTCTTCTCACAGTGCTGTGCCCTGTCCCAGAGATGCTGTTCCCTTTGCTACTTTTCCTTATCCTCCCGGATTGAGCTTGCATGCATCACTTCGCTGACACTAGGCAGTTAGCTCTTCTGTGCCCCCAGCTATGCATTGCTACGTCCAAAACCTGGGATTACACTGGCTTGGGTTGCATTTGGTCCACTTGTAGATCAAGCCTCTCCCAGGCTTGGCCTGGAGGGGTCAAGGTCAGAGTCCGATCATTGGCCTCTGTAGCTTCGTGTGTGGCCCCTGGTGGGAGCCCAGTAAATGCTGGATGATGAGTGGCTGTGGGCCGTCAGCCCAGCCTTTCCTGCTCTCCCCCTGCACAGAAGTCCCCAGAGTAAACTCATGGATGCCATTTGCTGTCTCAGGGGATATTAGGAGAAAGAAGAGAAAGCCTGCTCCAAACTCACACGAAATGGTGCCGCTCACCCAGGGGACCAAAATGATGTTTGGAACCCAAATGTAGGAGATGGGGTCTTTACTCATCCTGCCTCCAGCTCACCGCATACCACCATGGGTGCTGCCGCCGACCCCACCTGTAGGAAACCCTACACTTCATCACAGTTTGCCTTCCTCTCCTCTTCCATCCCTTTTCATTCCATCTCCCCCTCCCTCACCATGTAAAAACTACCTTCCTCACTCAGTACTCTGGCATCTCAGTTGTTCCCATCTCCAAGCCCTGGAGCTGGGTGAGAGCCAGAATCACTGTTCCCATTTCACAGATGGAGAACTATGTCGGGATCAACGTTAGGACCAGGAAGGCCTTCCATGCAGCGGGAGTGTGGAGGCAGCCTGAGTCCCTGCTTCTCTCCCATGAGGAGAGACATCCAGACTCCCTGTAGAGAGGGCTTTGTGAAGGGCGGGATGGCCCAGCTTGTCAGGGAGGGGGCAAGGAGGATCCCGGGCAGGTCAGGAGTGGGCCCAAACTGTGACTGGTGTCTACTCTAGGGCTCCTCAAGGGGAAAGACAGCACTGCAAAGAAGCTATGGGAACCATTTGGGGGAATGGGGGCCGGGCAAGTGAGCCCAGCGGCTGAGAGGGTGGGTGGACATGATGGTGCAGTAGATGAGAAGGGGCCAGTGAAGAGAAGACGGAGGAAGTGGTACACGGAGCCCCACTTGCCCATAGAGCCACCCTGGCCCACAAACGCGGGAAGAGATGGTACCAGATGGAAGGTGCCTGGCGTTCAGCACACAGTGCATGTTTGTGCCCTGGGGGTGAGGCTCCATGAGAACGTGCTCAGTCCCCAGCCTCCAGTCTGACTTGGCAGTTCCAAATCTCAGGCTGAGGTTGGGCTGGCCCAGACTTGGCCCGCTCCTCCCCGTGGCAGAGAGTGGAGAAGTGGGGAGTCCCTAGGAGTGGCTCTACCAGGGTCAAAGAGTTGGCAACAAGAAGGGAGGTATGGAGCAAGGGGCCATGGAGGGCAGAGAGGCATGAGGAAGCCCCTTGCAGGGCCCAGGCAGCACACCCTTGCTTTGAGAGCAGCTGGGGAGTTTTCAGAAAAGGAAAGCAGGCTGGAGACATACCAGGGAGATGGTATCCATCCAACCTGTTGTCCCCCAGGGCACCTCCCTCCACCTGACATGTTCTCCATCTCCCACCCCAACATCCGCATTGCTCCTGGGTGCCTCCCTCCCGGGGCACGGGTGACTCCTAGGCTTTGGCCTCCATTCCTGAGGACTTGTACCAGAGGGAGAGTGTCCCTGTCTGTGATATGAGAGGGTTGGGCTTGGATTAAAACTCCAAAGGGAATTGGGGAGATAGGACTTGGTGCCCTCATCAGACCCTGTACCTGAGGTCTGGAGGCCTGTGGCTGAGATGGTAAGTGGAGAACCAGTTCCATCCTCTTCTGTCCCGCCAGTGGGGAGGGCATATGTGCTCATTCTTCTGAGGTGGCCAGGGTTGGGGGCACATGGGGTTCAGGTGGTGCATGTTCGGGACCTTACTGGCCTCTAAGTAGCCCTTTGAAAAGCCTTGAAGGCTCTGCCTCACCCTCCCCCAGCCCAGATTAGAAAATTTCTTGTTTTCCAGGATACAATTAGGAGATTGGAGTAGAAAATGCGGATTGGGTCTGCACGAGTATTTTAGGAATTTGTCCTAAAAGCCGTTACTAGTCAGTGACTTCCCCTGTGGATAGAAGGGCTAACCACTACCCCTCTGCCCCCCGCCCTCCCCTCCAAAAAAACCCCCAAATTCATGCCAGGTATACACCTTGTGCCTGGGGGACAACAGATGGGTTAACCCAGATGGCTTGACACTGACCACAGGCATACTGAGCAGAGCAAAGGAATAGAGGTGGGCAACATGGCTTTGGTCCTGGAAGAGGGCTATGAACCAGCCCTGTGACTCTGAGGCTCCTGCCCTTAGCTGGAGTCCTGTCCTGCTTAGGTAACTGTCACCCCAGGTTCCAAAGCCAGGGAAGGGTACTTGGGGCTGAGGAAAGCCGTGGGAGGAAGCCCGAGCTGAGCCAGGAGCCTGACCTGGATGGAGGGCAGCACTGAGTCCTTGGTGCGCTGGGCAAGAACTCAAGGACTGCAGAAGGGGAGCTGAAGGCCAGAGAGGAGCAGGGGTCTCCCAGGGATCCAGACGAGCTGCCCTTCCTATGACCCGGAGAAGCATTCTGCCTAGAAGGATACTGCAGTCCTCCAGGAGCAATGTGGAAGGATGGTGCCCTGGGTGGCTTCCTCACTCTGTCCCCAGTGTTTCCCTTCCTCCTGGGGCACTCACTTTGAACCCTATTGACCCCGGGCCAGATGGGCCCGAAGACATTTATTGGGTTTTCCTTAGAACAGCTGAGGCAAACTTGCATTTTCTTTTTTTTTTATTTTTATTTTTTATTCTTATGTTAATCCCCATACATTACATCATTAGTTTTAGATGAAGTGTTCCATGATTCATTGTTTGTGCATAACACCCAGTGCTCCATGCAGAACGTGCCCTCCTCAATACCCACCACCAGGCTAACCCATCCTCCCACTCCCCTCCCCTCTAGAACCCTCAGTTTGTTTTTCAGAGTCCATCGTCTCTCATGGTTCGTCTACCCCTCCGATTTCCCCCGCTTCATTCTTCCCCTCCTGCTACCTTCTTCTTCTTCTTCTTTTTTTTTTTTCTTAACATATATTGCATTATTTGTTTCAGAGGTACAGATCTGAGATTCAACAGTCTTGCACAATTCAC
>NC_138378.1:53652784-53661770 GCF_054177405.1 Leptonychotes weddellii
CTCAGTTTGTTTTTCAGAGTCCATCGTCTCTCATGGTTCGTCTACCCCTCCGATTTCCCCCGCTTCATTCTTCCCCTCCTGCTACCTTCTTCTTCTTCTTCTTTTTTTTTTTTCTTAACATATATTGCATTATTTGTTTCAGAGGTACAGATCTGAGATTCAACAGTCTTGCACAATTCACAGCACTTACCAGAGCACACACCCTCCCCAGTGTCTATCACCCAGTCAGCGCATCCCTCCCACCCCACCTTTGTTTGTTTCCTGAGATTAAGAATTCCTCATATCAGTGAGATCATATGATACATGTCTTTCTCTCAAACTTGCATTTTCAAAAGGAAGTTTATTAGCGTTGAAAGGGACAAGTTAGAGATGATGGAAAATGTGGCTGTCCAATCTCCAAAGCAAGACTCGTGCTCTCAGTCCTCACACTCTGGCCCCTGGACTGGGCAGCGGGGTGGCCCTTTGTCTGGAGGGGAGCTGTCACAGCCCCTGCCTGTCTCTACCTGCCATCGGGCTCTTTCCTGTGCTCTGGGGATGTCATCTGGGACACACTGCTGTGTAAGGTCAAGACCCTTTCCTTCCCCTGCCACCCACCTGGCTCCTGCAGATGTCCCGCTGGTTGAGGCTCCCTGTGCTGGCAACCTTTTCCCTCCAGGTCAGAGCCCGGCCGTCCTTCCTCCTGCGGCCCTGTGAACCCCCAGTCCCGGGAGGGGCCTCCTTACTCGAGCAGGCCCTCCAGCGAGACCTCGGCCTGCAGCTTCTCCGCAGCCTGCGCCTCCCTAGAGGCCTCCCGGCGCCGGGCGGAGGGCTGGTAGGAGCTCTCGTCACTGGCTGGGCCCTGCCGGCCCTGGCTGAGGCCCAGCAGGGCCCGGACCTGGCGGAGGAAGTTGGGGCTCGAGAAGCAGTAGAGCACGGGGTCCAGGACGCTGTTGAGGTAAGTAATGGCCAGGGAGCTGTGGAAGAGCTGTGTGCAGAGGTCGAGGGCGTGGCAGGCATGCAGGCGGAAGGCCACCATGGAAGCCATGCCGAAGACGACGCTGGGCAAGAAGCAGACGGTGTAGACGGCCACCACCGCGGCCAGCAAGCACATGGCTCTCCGCGGGCCCGCCTGCCCCCCCAGGCTGCGGCGCCCGATGGTGAGCCTGATGTTCACGATGGCAAAGAGGATGAGGGCCAGCGGCAGGAAGAATTCCAGCACGAACAGGGCCTGGTGCCAGCGAAGTGAGGCCGAGGACTTCACGCCCAGCCGGTAACTGAGGCAGGAGCGGTCGGTATAGGCAGCCAGGAGCAGATGCCCGTTGAGGAGCAGGATGCCGGCCCACAGCCCCCCGGCCACCCTGGCGGCCGCCCACACGGAGGCCCGGCTCAGCGCGTGGTGGGGCCTCACCACCTTCAGGTAGCGGTTGAGTCGACGGCCGTGAGGAAGACCACGCTGGCCGAGCGGTTGGTGGACAGCATGAAGAGGTTGAGCTTGCAGGTGGTGGCCCCGAAGCACCAGTGCTCCTGCAGGAAGTAGTAGTCCACGCGAAGGGGCAGGTTGATGATCAGGAGAAAGTCGGCAACGACCAGGCTGACCAGGAACACCGTGTTCGACGTCCAGGGCCGCGTGTGGAAGCAGAAGATGAAGAGCGCCAAGCTGTTCCCCACCAGGCCCAGGACGAACTCCATACCCAGGATCGGCGCCAGGAAGGCAGACACGGTGGGGGAGAAGGCTGGGAAGCAGGAAACCATGGCCTCCCTGGTGGCCCCCAAGTCTGTGGTGAAGGCCCAAGGAGAGGCGGAGAGGAAGGGAGGGAGGGAGGTGGGGAGGGAGGCAGGGAGAGCGGAGGGAGGGAGAGAAAGGAGGGGAGAGGAAGAGCTCAGGTTTTGAGATTCCATGAGAGAAGTTTCCAGGCTTTCTACCCCTGCAAGAGTGTTCAGGGCAGAGTGGAATGATGCTCACTACCAGCTAGTCACCACAATGACTCAATATCCTGGGGTTTTTTCATCAGCATCCTTGCAGCCACTGAGAAACACCCAGCCAAGGCGGAACCCTGCAGCCCTCCCGCCCCTCTCCCTCCCCCCACACTGAGTGACCTGGCTGCAAGATCTCTGAAGGGTCTGGGCTGCCCCTGGCACAGGAGGAGAGCAGGGCTCAGCAGGGGTGAGACGGAGGCCCAGGGAGAACCTAAAGTGGGAGGAAGGCCCAGCTGGGGTGAGGTGGGGAAGAGTGTCCACAGCGCCGAGGGCTCAGACGTTTGCTTGCCTGAAGGCCGGAGCTGGTCCTGGCAACCCATAGCTCTCAGGGTCATGCAGGCCACCCTGTACACCCCCGCCCCCCCATGTACAGATTGGGTGGCTGCCTCCCTGCCCCCACCAGCTCTGGCAGCAGGGAATGTGGAGCTAACAGGATGTTGTCCCCGGAGAGGGAGGTGGGGATTCCAGCCAATACCTTGACCACGTGCTCATGGCCTTGTGGCATAAGCCTGTTTGTGCCCTGCCATCCCCAATTCCCGATGGTCCAAAGTCCATGTCCCCCACGAAATACCCCCCACACGCAGAGAGCTCCCCTGCTGGTAGAAACTGGGCTCCTGCCCCAGATAGAACAATCCTGAGAGCCTTCGAGATGCCCTGTCCACTGTCCGCCCCCCTCCATCAGCACCCAGCATTCACCACAGACAGGGCAGTAGATTCCGGGCTGTCTTCAGGCAAGGTTTTCCTGTTCCTCTACTACGTGGTGTTCTCAGGAGCTCCTGGGGCCTTGGACTCCTCCTGACGTGGGACAGGGCCGAGGGAGCCTGCGGCTCCGGGCTGCAGGACCTGACACCCGCCCTTGCCGGCTGGCTACGGTCAGCAGGGTGCGTGCGTGCCAACCCTGCCTAGGCTCGGGGCTTCAGACACATTTGGCCATTGGCCTCTCTCTCTCAGAGCCTCCAGGCCTCTCTCTCCTCTGTCCTGGGCTCCCATCTGGCCAAGGCTGAGGGAGACAGGCTGTAAGAGGCTGTGACCACAGGATGCCAGGTGGTGAGACCACCAGCCTGAGCTTTGAACGCAGACAGGCCTTGTTTGGAAACAGCCGCTTGTTTGCCAAACCTCTCAGGGAACTCCCTAGCACGGAGCTAATGTTCAGAAAAACAGAAGATCTCATTTTTGTTATTTTCTCAGGTTAGGTCTGTCCTGGGCACTAGGGACAAGCTCGTCTTCTCCTGGCCGCCTGGCCCTGTGCAGTGGGGGGCTCTGCGGGACATTCCCCGTGTTCTCTCCTGGGGGAACAGAGCAATACCCTGCTGCGGCCCACGTTCGGACTAGCCTCTGCCTTCACCTCCTGGACTGTGTGAGTTTGTGGGGGAGGCTTCCAGTGTTTCTTCTTGGCTGGTGGGAGAGGAAAGCCTTAGGGGTAGAGAGGTGGGCACAGGCCCTGGGGCAGAAACCCTTTCAGCAAAGCCAGGTTCCCATCTGCTTTCAAAACAGATGGTGGAGCGAATCAAAACAGTGGGCCACAGTGGGGGAAGGCAGGGTTTAGCATCCACGTTTTCCAGAGGAAGCTTTGACCCTAACCAGGGACCTGTTCCATCCAGATCCCACTTCGATTACCCCCACCTGCAACCCCTTCTGGACTTCTCACTGAAGTCCCAGGAAACCGGGCTCTGGTCTCCGCTGTAGGTTCTGGGTTTTGTCTCTACCCACGGCTGCTTCTAGGGTTCTCGGCACTCCTGAACCCCGCAGAGCACCCAGGAGCCTCCTGAGTCTTTGGACACGGTGACTGTACATAGCGGTGGGAGCGTTATCGTGATCTTCATGTGCTAACCGTGGTTAATTCTGCGTGGTGGATCTTGGGTTTTTAAGTATTTTTGTTTTCTATGATTAGTACACATCACTTGTTACTGGGGAGAAAAACCCAACAGACACTATTTTTAAAAGCCATGTAAAAAGAGTAAGCGGGAAAGATTCAAGAGGGGGAGGGACAATATAAGCTGTGTCCCCAGGATGAGCACAGGACCGGGAATGGATGGGCCACACACACACAGTGAAGAGAGACCCTTTACGAGTAGGGACACCCACTAACAGACCGTCTGCACATCTACGTGCACCTGGTGCCCCCGACACACCACACACATGAGTCACAGGAGTACAGGGGGTCGGCCATCCATGACAGCCCGTGTGCATGCAGACATACAGGTGTTTGTCCACGAGGAAGCCTTTACTGAGGGCCCTCTGGGTAGCAGGCAAGTGCTGCCCTGGGCCTGTGGGGACAGAGGGATGGAGAGGTAGTCCGGCCTCCATCAAGGAGCAGACCGTGCAGGGCAGTGGGCGGAGGGCTGTTAGAGGAGAAGGGGCACCACCATCCCCCCAAGAGCCTGGCATCTCGGCCGAGAGGACAGGAGGAGGGTGGATGGTGATGTCCAGGGCCCAGCTCCGGGGACACAGAGTGGCTCAGCAGCGGTACATCCAGAAGCACAGCGGGCAGGGGAGCTATGTGGGGGAGGGAGGCACTGCTTCGGGGCCGCACCCAGAGGATCAGCCCAGGGGCTTCTTGCGGGCGGGGTCCTGGGTCACAGCCAAGGCCACAGAGCCCTGCCCTCGCTCCCAGGTGTACCTGTGGAGACACAGGTGGGCTGGGGTCAGACAGGTGGGCCCTGAGGATCCCAGGGGAAGGAGGGTGGTCCCACAGCTTGGGGGGGGGCAGCAAGTCCTCCCGTGCACTCACGCGTTCCCGGCTGGCACCAGAAGGCTGTCATCCGGGGCCAGGCTCAGGTGCTGTTCCCCCATCGTCACCACAGAGGAGCCCTCCTGGGAAAGAGGAGCAGGAGAATGGGAATGGAGGCCGTTGGGCCTCAACACCTGTCCAGGGGTCCCTGAGTCTGCCTTGGCAAGGAGGCCCTGGGAGCCACTCCAGGCTCTGGGCGTTCAAGGCCCAGGGGCAGCCTGGTCCCCGTGGGCAGGAGGATGTGCCACCCTCTGTCAGGGGCCCCACTTGCCAACTGCCACAGCCACACATCCACGTCCTGTCTCGGGCCTTCGTTGCTGCCTTGTCCACGGACGATCACCTGGCAGGAAGCGACATACATCTTTCTGGTGCTTCGGCCCCACACAGGAGATGGCCTTGAACCTGCCCCCCAGACGCTAGGCCCGCAGCACCAGGCACAGCCTGTCTTCACGTGTAGGGCCAAGACCAGGACTTGGAGGGGAAGGCTGCCCGGCCGCGGGCCTCCCTGCTGCCTCCCTGCTGAGCAGCGCTGCCCGCCGTCCAGGACCACGCCTGCCTGCCCTTCACATGCACGTGCGCATCGGATGCCTCGGCTGCCCATGCCCATGACTGCTGACCCATATGAAGGCATGACTGCCAGGGGCACGCTCGGGACACACGCACTCGTGTGTGCACGGCTTAGCGTGGACTCATGTATCACACACAGAGCTCTCCAAAGAGTGCCCACCTGCCTTCTTCCATGGGATTCTGGCCTGAGGAGGAGGGAGATGGGAGGGGACGAACTTTTTGACCTGCATCAGCCGGCAGCTACTGTGCAGGTCTCGCTCCTGCTGGCCCAGAGTGGGACTCAGTAGACATCTGTTGGCATAAACTGAAGCAGGTGGGAGCAGGCGTGTGCACGAGGCAGAAGGCAGCACCGGGATGCCAGCTCGATGCCGAATGCCATTGCCGTGATGGGCTGGGAGGGGCTTTGTGGCATGCCCCTGTTTTTACAGCCCTGTGTAAGCTCAGGTCTGCAGGCCAGAACTTTCAAG
This sequence comes from Leptonychotes weddellii, assembly GCF_054177405.1. Taxonomy (NCBI): domain Eukaryota; kingdom Metazoa; phylum Chordata; class Mammalia; order Carnivora; family Phocidae; genus Leptonychotes; species Leptonychotes weddellii. The sequence goes on from NC_138378.1 coordinate 53,658,506, forward strand.
GCAGGTGTGTGTGTACCCAGAGAGCATCCCTCCAAGAGGGTGTCTGATTCAAACTGCAAGGTATGTGCCTATGGCAAACTGTAAAGCACAAACAAGCCCGAGCCTTGCCCCTTGTCCAGCCCAGGAGACCTGTCAGGACCTGGGCACTGCCTGCTACTCCTGCCATCCAGCCATGGTGCTTGCTGCCCCCACTCCCCTGCCCTGGCTCCTGCCAACCTCAGCTACTTGCAGTGCCAGGCTATTGCAAGCTTCCATGCGTTTACCCATGCTTTTCCCTTACCTGGAATGCTCTCTCAGCCTCCCTTTCTTCCTTTTGCAAATTCCTATATTTGCTTTAAAATGCAGCTTACACGTCACCCCCTCCAAGAAGTCTTCCCTGACTTTCCTCCCAGCCTGGGTTCCTCCTTCATTGTCCTATGGCTTCCTGAAGCTTCTCTACCAAATAACATACCACCTGATTGTGGTAATTGTTGATTAACTTGTCTTTTTATCACACCATACACTCTTTGAGGCAGTGACTCTTTTTCTCCTACCAAAGCCTGAAACATAATAGGCATTCAACAAATGCTGAATGAAAGAAGGCCAACTTTGTTTGGGTGGGTCTCTCTCTGTGCACCTCTCCACCCAACCTCACCGCCAGGCACCTCTCTTCCTTCCGGCTCCCCAGGCTGAGACTGGCCAAAAGTTCAGGAATTCCTAGTAGAAGGATAACTCTAGACCCCCAGGAATCGGTCAGCCTATGGGGCAACCCCCCACCCTGAAGGCAAAGAAAGACTGCTTGAGACCACGTAGCCTCCACTCCTAGCAAAGCCGTCACTCTCTGAGTCAGGCAGGAAACAGGAAGACCTCTGTTTGTGTCACAACCTCTGAAACTGTGTGTGTGTGTGTGTGTGTGTGTGCGCGCGCGTGCGCGCGCACGCATTTGTGTGGGTGATTAGTTCCCATTTCCTAGGGCTGCTGGGTAGATGCCCTGGATGGCCCAGGGCCTCGTTACCTGTGTCTCATAGGTGTCCCCAAACAGGCTGAGGGGTGTGCCTGCCTGCAGCTGTCTGCGGTGGCCATCCAGCCAGGCCTCCAGGGACATGGGCTCCATGACAGATCGTGTGCTCAGGGGGAATGGCGGTTCCTGGAGCAGCTGGTCTGCGCCCACAGCACAGCTATGTCAGTGGCCTCTGGCCCGGCCCGCCCAGAGCCCCAGCAGGCCCAGGGCTCCCAGCTCTGAATCACCAGGATGGGCCCTGGATCCAGCTCGAGCACCAAGCAGCCACGTGGGGGACACTATTTGGTGCCATTGTCTCGTACCTTGAGTACTGGGGCAGAGAACTCAAAAGGAGACTGGTACTCTGGACCAAGACCCATTCTATTCTGGGAAAGCAGAGAGGGAGGGAGAAAGGCGGTTCCCTGGGGGGCTCACCAGGGATGGGCTTTCCTGTTTTGTGCTGCTCAGAGCTGAAGAACCTGCAGGGAGAAATGGGGAGGAGGACGAGTGGCCAGCATTCCCGAATGAGTTGCCAGGGAGACACACAGTACACACACACTCATACGCTCTCAGGTGCAGGAGCCCACACTCTCATGGGGCCCTACAGAACTCGATGGAGGTCCACCCTCCCTCCCTTCCAGCCCAGGCCCTCCCACCCTGGGAGGGGCAGACTTTCCCCCCACATCCCAGGCACGCTGGCCCCAGTGTGGTGGGCACTGCTGGGTGGATCTGCCCTCCCCAGCCAGAGCAGGGGGCCTCAGAGAGCAAGGGGCAGGGACCGGGCTGGGGCTCACTCCTGGATGATGGGGGCCAACTGTGTGCCAAGGTCCTTGCAGTAGAACCACTTCTCGAACAGGACGTCCGTGGTGTCCCCCATGTAGTACCTGCCAGAGCAAAGGACAGGTAACCCAGCTCCCCACCTGGGTTGCCTCGGGGCGGCTCTGCTTGTGGAAGTCTGGACCCTGGCTAGCCCCGCAGAGCTGGCCGCTGCTTCACCCTGTTAGCACAACCTAGTGTCCAACGCTCACTCACCCACCCCTGGCTCTCCCAGAAGCACTATGTGCCCCAAAGTCGGCGGGCTATTATCGACCCCATTTGCATTCCTGGTTCCCCAAACAACCATTTACAAAGTGGATAGAACTCTGAGGCTCGGAGAAGCTGGGTAACGTGGCAGAGATTACACAGCCTGTGAGTGGTGGGTGCAGGACAGACTCGCGACAGTCTTAGAAACACAGACAAAAAATCAATAACAAGTGTCTTCATTTTCCCAGAGAGGAAGCTGAAGCTGAGCCTGAATACAGGGCCTGTGCAAGGAACCTTATGGAACCAACATGCAGAAGATACCCCCCAGATGAGGTGTCCTGCTCCTTTAGGAGTCACGGATGCCTTTGAGAATTGGAGCAAAGGCTGGGCCTCTTCTCCGGAGGAAAGTCCACCTGCGTGTACACATAGCCTCTCCGAGACTCTCGGAAGCCCACCCAAGCCCCAGCCCGGCTCAGTGAGCTCCTCCGCCAGGCCTCAGGCCCCTGGTGTGTGCAGCACTTTGTTGACTGAATGTCTAAGCCTCAGGCCCAGCTCCCAGGGCCAGGCCCACTTTGTCCTTTTCAGCTTCTCCCGAAAAAGAGAAGTGGTCCTGCTTATGGGACATGGTTTATAGACACCCAGCTCATCCTAAGTTCTATCCTGGGACGGAGCTGGACACCAGAAAGCTTGCCTTCAGAGTGGCATTTTTAAAGTTGAGTCCCTGGCTTTTTTTTTTTTTTTTAAGATTTTATTTTTCCATTTGAAAGAGAGTGAGAGGGGGAGGAGCAGAGGGAGAGGGAGAAGCAGAGGAAGAAGCAGACTCCCCACTTAGCAGGGAGCCCAATGTGGGGCTTGATCCCAGAACTCCGGGGTCATGACCTGAGCTGAAGGCAGATGCTTAACCAACTGAGCCACCCAGGCACCAAGTCCCTGGCTTTTATTAAAGGTCAAAAGCAGCCAGGGGCGCCTGGCTGGCTCAGTCAGTAGAGCCTGAAACTCTTGATCTTGGGGTTGTGAGTTTGAGCCCCATATTGGGTGTAGAGATTGTTTAAAAATAGAGTCTTAAAAAAAAAAAGGTCAAAAGCAGCCCGATGAAATCTGTTATAAATTTGCTGTAAAAATGTTATTGAGGACCGGGTGCCTGGGTGGCTCAGTCACCCAGCTGACTCAACTGACTTTTTTTTTTTTTTAAGATTCTATTTATTTATTTGAGAGAGAGAGAATGAGAGAGAGCACATGAGAGGGAGGAGGGTCAGAGGGAGA
>NC_138378.1:53661870-53675522 GCF_054177405.1 Leptonychotes weddellii
AAGCTCTCGCTCTCTAAAATAAATAAATTAATAAATAAAAAAATAAAATTAAAAAAAGTGTTATTGAGGACACTGTCCACTGTCACTAAAAACTCCTTTCATAAAGCCCCATATGAAAGATTTCTTTTAGAATTGAAGGCCAGACATCTGTTTCTACAACAGTAGGTTAGTATTATCATTGTGTTTTTGAAAAGCATTGAATAGTATAAGGAATGCTCAGGAGTTTTTTAAGTAAAAAAAATCAAAATTCAACCCCATGTTTGCTAAGACTTCAATGCTGTAAGGTGTAGATATGCACAGAAAAGAGGCAAGATGGAAGGTTAATAAGCTTTGTTAGGTTTAACTGGTAAGATGACAGGGTTTTTTTGGTTTTCTCTTTATTATTGTTCATTTCATTTTATTGAGACGTCATTCACATTCCATAACATTTTCCCTCTTCCTGACATAGTTTTAACTTTATTTGCTTTCTTTTACTTTTCCTGACTTCAAGACTGAACGTGTATGACTTTGCTGATTACAGAAAGGGGAAGCGTTAAAAAATAATCCATTGTAACAGGAGATGGGGGCAAAGTATCCTGATCTCAGGAACTTGTTGAGAAATTTTAATTTTATTAAAAAATACAAAAAATAGTTTCGCTTTTGGAAAAATCTGTGTCCCTCGGAGCCACAGGCTGCATCAGATAATAAGTGGGTGACAGATTGCAGCCCACTGGGAGCTCAGCTCTGGAAAGAGTCGCCGCCCCCCCACGTGGCACCAGTGTTTGTCCCCTCCTCGGTGCTGACTCACACTCCTATCTAGACCATCCTGACCCTAATTTCCTATTTCTCTACAGCGCCAGCTCGGCTGCCTTCTAGCAAACTCAACCTCCCTGTGCCCAGTCTTCTTATCTGTAAAGTCCACACTTGCGGCTGCTTGCCCCCTGTCTCTTCCCCGGATGTCCGGACAAGGCCCATTTACCTGAGCCCATCTAGCTCCGTTTTCAGCCGCCTCCGTTCGATGACCAGTCCCATGGTGTTGGCAAACCTCTGTGGAGAGTGGGGTACCCCAGCGGGCAGGAGGAATATCTGCAGTGGTGGAGACAAGGTGCTAGCCAGCCTGCAATGCCCTCCAGGGACCTGGGTGCCCGCAGTGTCCTGGCCTCCCCAGCCGGCCCACGGGGTCCGGCAGCCCCCCTCTCTGCTAGCCTCTAGCCCGGAAGCAGAGGAAATGTCAGGCCTTGTGAGGATGGGCAGCTCACAGGAGGAAGTGCCCAAGGGCCAGGAAGGGAGACAGGACAAGCCAGGGAGGACACACTCCAACCAAAGCCAGCATGAGTGGACCATGGGTTCCTGCTCTTTGGTCCTTCACCTTCCTATGCCCTGGGGCCCAGGCTCACCTCTCCCTGCCGAATGGTCACGGCCCGGTGTTTCCCTCGCTCCAGGACTTGGAGAACCATGTCGCCCTCTAGCTGGTAAAACACCTGTGGGACAGGAGGGCAGACAGGCTCAGCCCCTGCCCCCTCCCTCTTCCAGGTCCTTGGCCTGAGTTCTGACCCGGACACCTGAGAAATTTCCTGAAGGCCTGTATAAGCAGTTCTGTCACTCCTGCTCTGAGGCCCCAGTCTCCCCTGACATGCTACAGACCGGAGTGCTGGGGCCACAAGACGAATTGTATCAGCTCAGGCGGATGTTAAACCGAATCTGGGCTCCAAGGCCTTACAGGGGTGGGGGCGGTCCAGAGAGCCAGTGTGTATTAAGCCTCTTCTCTGCCCCCAGCTCTGTGCACACGCACACTCTATACATATTGACTCCTTCCCCCAGGCAGGGGCCAGTGTCCCCATGCGCTGCATGGAAACAGGCTCAGAGAGGTGGCATGATGTGACCTGCCTGAGACCCCACGGTAGTAAGAGGCAGAGCCTTCAGCCCAAGTCTGGCTGACTCCCAGCCCAGGTCCCCTTGCATCTGTGCACCCCAAGAGAAGGAGTCGGGTAAATGGAGTACTGTGTGGTGGGTGGTGGAGCTGGGGAACCCGAAGGGCTGTTGCAGAAGCCCGAGCTCAGCAAGGATGACTATTGGGCTCAGTGATGCCTTTTCTCTCACCAGGGAGGAACCTGGACAGCTCCTATAGCACAGCCTGGGGAAGGACAGCAGGCACAGAGAGGAGGCTGACCCTCAGCTCTGTGGCCTCCCAGGGCCTGTGGCTGGTACTCTCCCCGACCCCAGGATGAGAACAAGCTGGCACAAACCCACTTCTAGCCGAGTTCCTCCCAGCCACCTGAGTGTCCCTCCTGAGAGGGGCCGCCTACTCAGGCCAGCCCTCCTCATCCGTCAGCCACTCAGCTGAGTCACTGCTTGGCCTGGACCCCTCAGTGGACACCCATCCACACTACCAGAGCAGCTTGGGGAGGCCCAAAAGTGGGGTGTGGGGCAGAGGCGGTCGGGGGCAAGGGAAGGCAAGAGGGAGTGAGACGGGAAAGGTGGGTACTGACACCAGGGCTAACAGAGTGGAAGCCTTGGGAAGGCAAGTGGAGGGGCCTAAGGCTGCCTGAGGCAAGCAGAGAAACCCGCAACCGGTCTAGTCTACCGCACGGTGCGGTGGCCACTCCCAATCCAACCCTGTCTCCCTGTCTTCTCTCGGCAGCTTTGGCTATTCCTGTTGATTTTTGCCACAGAGGAAAACGGTCTCCCATGAGGTGTGGTGAGAAGTGGGTGGCTGGGAGACGTGAGGGGTTAGCTGGCCTGCTCTGGGAGGCTTTTCCCTGCTGGCCCGGGGTCCTCACTCCCCTGCCCGCCCCGCCCACTAGGTGCTCTGTAAATATTTGTTGAGTGAATGATTCTCCTGTGCTCCCTCCAGTCCCTGGCTGTGGCTGGGAGGCCAGGGCTGGGGGTGGAGGCTGGTGACCAAGCTGGACTCTGGACCTTGAACCCCTGTGTCAGGCCCCCCCACGGTGATGGGTGTCGGTTCCGTCTACTCTTCTTTCGTCACCAGAGATCCTGAAAGCTGGAAACCCACCTGTGTCCCTCCCTCAGGAGGGCCCATCTTTTTCTTTTTAATTCTACTTTTGTTTATTTATCTTGGGGTAGGTAGGTAGTACAGAAACACAGTTCAAAATTCAAGGTACAAAAGGGTATTCGGGGCAAATTCCCCCCACCCGCCCTCCCCCTCCGTTAAACAGCCCCCAGGAACTCGTATGTCTTGGGCCCTCCAGATAAGGAGGGGACCTCCCAGCCCCAACCCTTTCCAGAGAACTCAGCTCCTAGGACCAGAGTGGAGCACCCAGGTCCCTGTCAGCATTTGGGTCTCATTTGGGAGGCCAGTCTTCCATATTCAGATTCGAGGGGGAGGGCACCAGGGCGTCGCACCTGGCACATGGATGGCCAGGGGGTGACACCCAGCGGCTCGAGCCACCCTCTCACACCCACAGAGCCTGGGCTCTTTCCTGGGGCTCCCGCAGCAGAGCTGGAGGATGGGGCTGTCACTGTGTGCCCAGCCATTCTGCCCTGGGATTTCAGTAGCGCCCCCTTCATCCATCAGCCACCTGACCACCCCCCACCCCTCCTGTCCACTGGCTCTGGCTCTTGCTTGGGAAGTGTCCCCCTCCTCCAGGGCTATTAAAGAAGGGGGCAGTAGCAGGCCTACCTCCTCACCCTCCTCGATGTGGTAGTCCTTCCTGACGTTGGGGCCCCCGACGAACATGACTTTGAGCTGCTTCTGGTGCCTGCAATGGACAAGGGGAAGGAGGTCCTGAACCAGCTTGTGGAACAGGACAGGAGGGGTGCAGGGGCCCGTGGGGGGCCTGGAAGGAGCCTGGGTACACCTGGGAGAGGTGACAAGGCTATTTCTATAACATTGTCCCTATAGTCTCTGACATTTGTCCCCTCCCTTCTCATCTCAGTATGGCTATGCTCCTCCAAGTGTGTGTGTGCGCCTGAGACTGTATGTGTACGTGCGCCTTTCTGTATCTGTGTCTCAGGGGATTTGTGTGTGTGTCCCCGACATCCTCTGACCCAGTAGTGGGGAGCAGTGTGGTGGCAGATCTACCGCTTCATCACCCAGGATCCCGGGCCTCGCTCAAGACCTCCAGTTACAGGAGAGCAAACTGTAGGCACCACTTCCTGGGCTAGAGGCAGCGGAGGGGTAAGATGGCCTTTATCTGACCGCCTCTCCCAAGCCGTCTGACTGGGAGACTCTGCTCCCTGCAAACTGCTGGCTTGAAGCTGTGAGACACCTGGGGAAGGAAGTGGAGGGGAAAGCTGGATGCAGAGCCCCTGAGGCTGGAAGCACTGGGGGTCCTGGTGGTGTGGGAGTGGGAGTGGTCTTGGGGAGCAATGGTGAGAAGGTGGAACGAGGTCACCCCAGGCTTCAGGAACTCAGCCAAGGAGTTTGGTCTTGGCCTGAAGGGTGCCAGGGAGCCTAGGAAAGTTTTTCTTTTTCTTTTAAGTTTTATTTAAGTAATCTCTGCACCCAATGTGGGGCTCGAACTCAAGACCCTGAGATCAAGAGTCACATGCTCTTCTAACTGAGCCAGTCAGGTGCCTCAAAGTTTTGTTTTTTTTTAAGATTTTATTTATTTGACAGAGAGAGACACAGCGAGAGAGGGAACACAAGCAGGGGGAATGGGAGAGGGAGAAGCAGGCTTCCTGCCGAGCAGGGAGCCCAATACGGAGCTCGACCCCAGGACCCTGGGATCATGACCTGAGCTGAAGGCAGACACTTAACGACTGAGCCACCCAGGAGCCCCAGTTTTTTTTTTTAAATCAACTTTCCTGGGATATAATTTAGATACATATGGAATGAGCCCACTCAAGAACTATTTCCACCCATCAGCCAGATCATATCCCTCCTCTGCTCACCCCTCCCCACCGCAGTGTCATATGGCCCCCTCACCCCCAAATTCCTATGTTGAAGTCCTACCCCCAGACCTAGGAATGTGACCCAATTTGGAAATAGGGTCATTGCAGATGTAACTGGTTAAGCCACAGTGAGGTCACACTAGAGTAGGCTGAGCCCCTAATCCTTATTAAAAGGGGAAATTTAGGGGCACCTGGGTGGCCCAGTCAGTAAGCGTCTGCCTTTGGCTCAGGTCATGATCCTGGGGTCCTGGGATGGAGCCCCGCATTGGGCTCCCTGCTCAAAAGAGTCTGCTTCTCCCTGCCGCCCCCCCGCCACTCGTGTTCTCTCTCTCAAATAATAAATAAAATTCTTTTTTTAAAAAAAAGGAGGGGGGAATTTAGACACAGACACATCGATGGGGAGAGTGCCCTGTGAAGATGAGGACAGAGATCAGGGTGATGCAGCAGAAGCCAAGGGAGGCCAAGATCGCCACCAAGCCACCAGGAGCTAGGAGAGGCCTGGGGCAGACTCTCCCTGACAGCCCCAGCCAACATGGGGTGGGGGGCCGCAGCTCTGTCCCACCCTGTGGCCCATTATGCCGGCCTGCCTCCAGCCCTTGTCTGTTTGTACGTGTTGGCCGCTTCCTCTCACCCAAATGTCAGCGCCCCAAGGAAGTGACCGTCAGTTTGTTGTCTGTTGCATCTGCAGTGCCCAGAACAGTGCCTGGCACATACTGAGTGCTCAGTGAACACCTGCTGAACGAATAAAGGCAGCGCCTGCATTTTGTGATGCTTAATACTGGGGCCTGGCCGGAGGCCTGGGTGGGGGGTGCCTGGAGGCAGGGGCAGCCTGCACCACTCAGGCTGGAGGTGACAAGGGTGGCCCCAGAGCTGTGGCCAGAGGGCTGGAGAGGAGCAGAGAGATGCGAGACACTGTTGGGGCACCCTGGGGGGTGCACAGGGATGAAGTGGAGGAAAGGGGTGAGGGCCACAACAGTGGTAGAAGACACGAGGCCCCGGGGTGGGGGTGGGGGGCGGTTGGCTGTGAGCCGGTGGTGATGCTACACGGTGACCAAGAGTGTGGACTTGGGAGTCAAGCTCTTCCATGGGCTGGAGTCTGGCCCGGGGCCCATACTAGCTGTGGGACCCTGGGAGAGTCACTCATTAGAATCCCCCTCCAGGAGCTAGTGTGAGGACTAGGTGAGGGGGTGTAACAACCCTGGGCACGGCCTCTGGCGAGGTGTGCCAATGCAGCTGTGTGGTTTGGGGTGCCGGGCCGTTGGGGATGTTCTGCAGACCTGGCAATGTGAGCCAGGAGCTGGGGAGCACACCAGGCCTGGCCATGGGGCCCAGGGCAGGGGAGGGAGGTGAAGGGGCCACAGGGGAGGGCCCAGGTCTGCTGGAGAAAGACTGCTGTGGACCACCACCGGCCCTGCTGGGTGCTGTGGGCAGAGGTGGCCAGGGACGGCCTGGTGGGAGTGTGTATGCCTGCGAGGAGGAGCCTGGGGAGAGCACTACATCAAGATCTTCCTACAGGAGCTGATCCTCCACTTGCCCTCTGGCTGCAGGTTCTACTGCAATTCTGGGACATCGGAAAAACCACCCTCCCCAGACTTCTGTCACTGGGGGGTTGGAGAGCTATTTCTAAGCCCTGGGGACAGGTCGGTGACCTGCCATCTGCATCTCTCCTAGTCTCAGTCACCCAGCCATCTTCAGAAGTCAAGGTCACAATCTCCAGGGCACAGTCATCAGAAAGAGGAACAGATGAGGGTGGGGGAACCCGGAACAGCTTGCCCTCCCCATCCCCCGCCGAAGGCACAAGAGGATGGCAGCCCCTTTCTGCAGGCTCCTGGGTCAAGGAGCTGGGGGCTGGAGGGTGAGGGGTGAGGGGTGCGGACGGGGGACGGGAGGTGGGGACAGAGGGCAGGAGGAGGGCGGCGTGCCTGGGACTCACAGGAGCTTGTTGCAGACCGGGGGCAGGAAGGAGGCTCGGTTCTCCTCCAACCAGGTCTTCACCTTCACGGGACGCGCCATGGCAGCCCGGGAGCCCACTCTGGAGCCAGGTGCCCCGGCGGGTGTCCGAGGGGTGCGGCTCCGCCCAGCCGCCCACTGGCCGCCTCGCGAATCGGCGACCGGGGGGCCAAAGGGCGGGGCAATGCCCCCCGCGCCGCCCCCACGACGGTAGCCCTTGCCGGACTTTGGTCCCGGGCCCGCCCGTCCCCCGCGCCGCCCCGGGCTGCCCCCGCCCAGCCCCGCGGCCTCTGCGCGGAGGAAGCGGGGCGCCGGATGGGGGCGCCCCTGCTTTCCGCCGGGTTCGGGCTCAGCCCCCCTCACGTGCCGGGGCTCCCCGCGAACATGCGCGGTCCCCTGTCCCCAGACTTTGCGCCTGGACCCCGCGGAGGCCCCGGAAGACAGACTACGACGGGAGGAAGGCGGGCTTGGAAATCCGAGCACGCGAGTACGGAGGTGCTGGCCCTGGACGGAAGCCTCGGTTTCTCATCTGAGAAATGGGAATGTCTACACAGCCATCCCAGGGTTGCACAGCGGCCACCATAGGCCTCCGATGGCTGTCAGTGCCCATCCGCGGACGAGGACGGTGGTCAGGCCGGAGTCCCCAGGTTTAGCGAGTGCCGCTCTCCTGGCTCAGCCTCAGGCTGGGTGAGAGCGGCGAGGGGAGCGGCGAGGGGACCGGCAGCGCCACGAGGGATCCCTGGCCCTCGCCTACATTTGCAGGTGGCAGACAGAGCACCGACGAAGCGCCCGGCACTGTCTGAGCTCCTGACGTGTCTTAGGGACATACTCAAGTCACACGACACTTCGGTGAGAGTTTTACCGACGAAGAACCGGGCACTCGGTGTCCCAGCCCTCGGGAATCTCGGGGTCCTGGGGTGGGGTGGGCGGACAAACCTGTGCCCAGGCTTCCAGCCCGGTTACCCTGGGGGCGGCGGGGAGGGGGGGGCGATTGTGAAATCGGAAAACCGGGTGGGGACGAGGAGCAGGGCAAGACAACACGACACCTCTTTTCTTTTCTTCCTTCCGGACTTAGAATTTTTAGGAAAAATGTGCGTGTGTTAGAGGAGGGTGGGGTGGGGAGAAGGAAAACAGCTCAGGCTCTGACGCCGGAATCCAGACTACAGAGTTTAAGAAATTCAGCTCCTCCAGCTCCTGCCCTCCCAGCCCCCCTTGCCCCTTTCCTGCAGCCTGGGGTGGGCTGGTTTTCTCAGCACCTTCCCACACACAGACCCGCCCCCCCCCAACCCTGCGCAAGTCAGAACCCAGTCAGAGAGGCAGAAGATTGCCACCCACCTCTGCTAGGAGGACCCTCCTGTTTCCTCTCCATCCCCATCTCTATCCCCCCTTTCACTGGCCCTTTGTTTTCTTTGTAGTTATTATTTAGAACTTTTTTGCTGAGCATTTCTTTCTGGAATATTGCTTGGCACCCAAAGAACTCAAACCATATTCTTTGTCTCTGTAAGTAATCCAGAGGAGAGGTAAACAGAAACTGGTGAAGCAACGAGGATCCCTGATAGATTAGGTTTGTTTTGGGTGTTTGTTACCTGGATGGATGGGTAGGTGGGTGGATAAAGGCATGAATGAATTAACAGAACAGATGTTCTGTTACATAGTACAAAGGAAAGGACAGTTACCCTGTATATTATTTTATTTTAAAGATTTTATCTATTTATTTGACAGAGAGAGACACAGCGAGAGAGGGAACACAAGCAGAGGGAGTGGGAGAGGGAGAAGCAGGCTTCCTGCGGAGCAGGGAGCCCGATGCGGAGCTCGAGCCCAGGACTCTGGGATCATGACCTGAGCCGAAGGCAGACGCTTAACGACTGAGCCACCCAGGCGCCCCGACCCTGTATTTTAATGTATGCAGTCAAATAACGTGAATCATTGAGACCACAAGTAGAATGTTCTGGGTCTGACTTATCCAAAAGAACCCTAAACACAGGCTAAATAATCTGCTGTCTGGTCACTGTCAACTCTGCTCTCTGGCTTGTACCGTTTAGATAAAAAAATCACATGTGTGCAATTGGCAGTCTTCCTGGTTTGAGTGTCGGGTACCTTTTGACTCCAGTATTCAGAAAAATGACAGTTCCCATTTTATCCCAGTGTTTTGGCATTGTCTAGTCACAGCCAGCTGGAATCCTCCTACATGTGGAGCTGTGGGCTCTTTCCAGTACCTCCTTGCAGTAGCCACCTCTGCTCTCTGCACACAGGAGCTCGTTAACACTGTGGAATCAGAGGCAAACAGCATCTGCCCTAGGATCAGAGCTCCTTAGAACCTGGTGCCTTGCTCTGGCCTCCCTTGGATGGCAGTGACTCCCTCTCCAAGTCGCTGAGTTCCGTAGATGCTTCGAGGCTTTGGTGAACCTGAATGGTGATAACTGTCAGATCCCTACCATCTCTCCATAGACAGAACCAGTTGCTTCAGCCAATCCCTTTCCCTGAGCTTCTGGGTCTGTCTTTGCCTCCCTGACTCTCCCACTTTCCCACACTTTCATGTAATTCAGCAAGTATTTAAGAACTGATAGCTTTAGATGAATAAGAGGGCTGGGTTATGAATGGTATTGGTTACTTGGAAATCTGTGCTTTGGGCCTGTTATCTCTTGACTTATTTAGAAGTCTGTTTTGAAATTTCTAGACCTATGGTTGGTTTATTTTTGTTGTTGGTCTTTTTTGCTGTTGTTTGGCTATCACTCTGTTTTTCATTTCTAATTTTATTGCACTATCGGGAGTGAAGATGCTCTGAGTATTATTTTTGGGTGGAGGGATATGTTAATATTTCCTTTGCAGCTTAGCCTGTGATCGACTTTGTGAATGTATATTCTCTTAGAATGCAGTTCTAAATGTTTCTGTTAGATCAACCTGCAGTGTCACCCAAATCATCATCATCATCATCATCATCATTATTATTATTTGAGAGAGAGAGCGACTGAGCAGGGTGGCGGGTACAGAGGGAGAGGGAGAGAGAGAATCTTAAGCAGTCTCCATGCCCAGCATGAAGCCCAAGGAAGGGCTCAGTCTCATGACCCTGAGATCATGATCTGAGCCAAAATCAAGAGTTGGTTGCTTAACCAACTGAGCCACCCAGGTGCCCCATCATTATCCTTATTTTTAAAAACAACTTAATAGGGGCGCTTGGATGGCTCAGTCATTAAGCGTCTGCCTTTGGCTCAGGTCATGGTCCCAGGGTCCTGGGATCAAGCCCCATATCGGGCTCCCTGCTCCGCAGAAAGCCTGCTTCTCCCTCTCCCACTCCCCCTGCTTGTGTTCCCTCTCTCCCTGTGTCGCTCTCTGTCAAATAAATAAATAAAATCTTTAAAAAAAAAAAACGACTTAATATTTTGGTTTCTGAGAGAAATATGTTGGAGTCTCCACTGTAGTTTTTGGTCAGTTTCTCCTTATTCTTTGAGCAGATTTTACTTTACATATTTTGAATCTACATTGTTAGATGTAAAAAGCCTCGACTATTTTACCTTCTTGTAGTGATTCTTAATCAATATGAGCTATTTCTTCTTAGTTTCTTTTCACCTTGACTTCAGCTTTGTCTGACACTGATATTGCTATACCTTTGTGTGTTTGTGTATTTCCCAGGTATTGTAAGTTTATTTTTTTGTAAATATTTTATTTATTTATTTGATAGAGAGAGACAGCGAGAGAGGGAACACTAGCAGGGGGAGTGGGAGAGGGAGAAGCAGGCTTCCTGCTGAGCAGGGAGCCCTGTGCAGGGCTCGATCCCAGGACCCTGGGACCAGGACCCGAGCCAAAGGCAGATGCCTAACAACTGAGCCACCCAGGTGCCCCCCCAGGTATTGTAAATTGATCAAAAAGATGCCACGGGGCTCATGGCTGGCTCAGTCAGTAGAGCATACGACTCTTGATTTCAGGGTTGTGAGTCTGTGCCCCATGTGTAGAGATTACTTAAAAATACAATCTTAAGGGGTGCCTGGGTGGCTCAGTCGTTAAGCGTCTGCCTTTGGCTCAGGTCATGATCCCAGGGTCCTGGGATTGAGCCCCGCATCGGGCTCCCTGCTCAGCCAGGAGCCTGCTTCTCCCTCTCCCACTCCCCCTGCTTGTATTCCCTCTCTAGCTGTCTCTCTGTGTCCAATAAATAAATACATAAATAAATAAATCAATCTTAAAAAAAAATGCCAAAATAACTCCTTCCCGTCTCGAATCCATACGCCTTGCAGTGTGACTTTGCCATTCGTCCCATCAAAGGTGAGTGTGTTTCTGCCCCCATGGCACATAACTGGAGTTTAAAAATCTCCAGTCTGAGAGCCTCTGTTAGGAAAAGGAGATCAAGTCTTCCATGTTTGTGTAATTATTGCTAGGTTTGTACATACTCCTGACATCTTATTTTCTGTTTTCTAATTGCCATGCTGTGTTAGTTTCCACTTGCTGCTAAAACAAATTACTACAAACCTAGCGGGGCTTACAATGACACACATTTATTATCTTACAGTTCTGTACATCCGAAGTCTGAATGGGTCTTGTGGGCTAAAATCAAACTATTGTCAGACCTGTATTTTTTTCTGGGGGCTCGAGGAAAGAACCTGTTTTCCTTGCCTTTCCCAGCTTCTAGAAGCCACCTGCATTCCTTGGCTCAAGGCCCTTCCTTCATTGCTAAAGGGCATCACTCCATCCTCTGTACTCCTTGTCACACCTCTCTCCTGCCTCCCTCTTTCCCTTATAAGAACCTTGATGATTACATTGGACCCTCTCAGATAACGCAGGATAATCCCTCCATCTCTAACCCCTTAGTATAATCACACCTGCACAAGTCCTTTTCATCATGTAGAATGATAGTCACAGATTCTGGGGATTAGGACGTGGAGGTCTTTGGAAGGGAGAATGGATGGGAGAGTGGGGCATTATTCTGTCTACACACATCCCTCCTCGTTTTTTCTTTTTTTCCCTCTCTCTTTCTTTCTTTCTTTTTTTTTCTTTTTAAAGATTTTATTTATTTATTTGACAGAGAGAGACATAGCAAGAGAGGGAACACAAGCAGGGGGAGTGGGATAGGGAGAAGCAGGCTTCCCGCTGAGCAGGGAGCCCGATGTGGGGCTCGATCCCAGAACCCTGGGATCATGACCTGAGCCGAAGGCCGACGCTTAACGACTGAGCCACCCAGGTGCCCCTCCCTCTCTCTTTTTTTCCTAGTTTATCAGGATGCTCCTGGCTGCAAGTAACAGAAACCCCAGTTAGACAGTGGCTTAACCAACAGAAAGTTAAAGGCTTGTGTAACTGGATACCCAGTGGGAGAATGAGCTTGTGACCAGCGATGTCATTATGGACCCCGATTCTTTCCATCCTTCAGATGTGCTATCTTCAGCATCAGTTTTATCCCAAGGCTGCTTCTTTGAGGGATCAAGGGATGTAAAGTATCCATAGCTTTTCCTTTAGACTAGGGGTTCCTGACCTTGGCACCACTGACATTTTGGGTTGAATGATTTTTGTGGGGGGCTGTCCTTTGCGTTGTAGGATGTTTAGCACATCCATGGTTTCTCTCCCCTAGATGCCAGAGCTCTTCTCCAGTTGGGACAATCAAAAATGTCTCTAGACATTGCCCAATGTCTCTGGGGGTCAAAATTGCCCCCAGGTGAGAACCGGCAATCTAAGGCTCACATGACCACATCTGAACCAGTCATTGGGGCAAAGGGAGTGGGCTACTCTGATTAAGTCAAATTAAGATTTGTACTTGAAGCTGGAGGTGGAGTCGGTTTCCCCTGAAGTCTGTGGCCAGATCCTTACACAAAATTCTGGCTCATGACTGGGATGTAGGAAATGATGCTTGGGAGGTAGCTAGCCATGTCCATTACACCTGGCTTTTGATTACATTTTCTTTGATCCATTTCTCCTTCTATATTCTATTCCCACGTATTTAGGGGTTATTCTTTAAATACATGCATTTATTTAAATTTGTAGATTTCTAATAATGTGTATTGTTAAACAGCATCTGTATCCACCCCTAGAACCTAAGGCAAGAAGAAAGGAATCTGGGCAAGCTTTAACTTTCTTCTGGAATTCCCTACTGGCAACTTCCATGTTGATTTTGTTTAGATTATTATTTAAAAATTTTATACAGGCCATACTTAGATGTCTTCGTATGTTTCCCTAATGTATTAACTTGCAATTACTTCTTATATTCCATATATTTTTGGGGAATTATTCTTTGTGTGTTCGTGTGTGTGTGTGTGTGTGTGTGTGTGTGTGTGGTGTCTTTCTTCAGATCTGGGAAATTCTTGGCTTTTATAAAAAAATTGTTTCTCAGGGTGCCTGGGTGGCTCAGTCGTTAAGCATCTGCCTTCGGCTCAGGTCCTGGGATCGAACCCCACCCACATCGGGCTCCCTGCTCGGCGGGAAGCCTGCTTCTCCCTATCCCACTCCCCCTGCTTGTGTTCCCTCTCTCACTGTCTCTCTGTCAAATAAATAAATAAAATCTTAAAAAAATACAATAAGGGGCGGCTGGGTGGCTCAGTCGTTAGGCGTCTGCCTTCGGCTCAGGTCATGATCCCAGAGTCCTGGGATCGAGCCCCACATCAGGCTTCCTGCTCGGCGGGAAGCCTGCTTCTCCCTATCCCACTCCCCCGCTTGTGTTCCCTCTCTCGCTGTGTCTCTCTCTGTCAAATAAATAAATAAAATCTTTAAAAAAAAATACAATAAAAAAACTTAAAAAAATTGTTTCTTGTCTATTCTCTCTATTATCATCTTCTAAAATTTTTTTTTGATGAATGCTAGAATTTTTAGATCTTATCTGCATGTCATTGAACTTTCCTTTCTTTTCCCCATCTCCCTTTGTCCTGCATTCTGGGAATATTCTTCTGCCTAAT
>NC_138378.1:53676022-53701160 GCF_054177405.1 Leptonychotes weddellii
CAGCTGGTAAGTAGAAGCACTGGAATATGGAATATAAGGCTTTCCCCCCACTGTATACAATGTTTCTTTATTTCTTTTTATTTTTCTGAGAGAGCATGAGCAGGGGGGAGGGAGAGGCTGAGGGAGAAGCAGACTCCCCGCTGAGCAGCGAGCTGGATGCTGGACTCAATCCCAGGACCCTGAGATCATGACCTGAGCCGAAGGCAGACGCTTAATCAACTGAGCCACTCAGACGTCCCTTACAGTGTTTCCTTTTAAAGAGTTCTGCCTCGGGGCGCCTGGGGGGCTCAGTCGTTAAGTGTCTGCCTTCGGCTCAGGTCATGATCCCAGGGTCCTGGGATCGAGCCCCACATCGGGCTCCCTGCTCACCGGGAAGCCTGCTTCTCCCTCTCCCACTCCCCCTGCTTGTGTTCCCTCTCTCGCTGTGTGTCTCTCTCTGTCAAATAAATAAATAAAATCTTAAAAAAAAAAAAAAAGAGTTCTGCTTCTAATCCACTCCAGTGGGGCTGGGGTATGGTGATGTTGGGGGGATTTGGTTCTAAATCTAGTAAGGCAAAAGTTGCATATAGTTAAAATCAAATTAGAATATTTTTTATATCCCTTATAAAGCACAGTATGCAGTAATTCTTAGACATGAAAGCTTGGGAACCACTGAGCTAGAACCACCAAAGGGAGTCACAAAGGGAAAACCAATATGGCAGATGCTTGGACCTTTGGTCTCTTCTGCTCGTAAGATAACCCTCGTCTTTCTGGGTGAACAGAGGATGGGTGGGTTGTTCTCAAAATGTTCCTGTTTGCCTGCAGGGTTACTCCATTCTGTGTGATATGAAGTCCTTTGTGCCAGTTATTAACTTATTGTCTCTCAGCTCCAAACCCATGGTTTATATTCTGCATTATGATGCAGGGGCTGGGATGCTGCAAACTCCATTGATGCTTCCCAGCTGGTTCTATTAGGCCCTGCCAGATGGAGGTAAGGGAGGGGGTCTGCAAGGATGGGGGTGGGGGTAACGGGGTTGGGGGGGCTGGCTCCTCCCTGATTGTTTTCTGTCCGTGCCCTGCCTGCCTGTGGCTCCTGAGCTCTACACCCTGGGTCCTTCCCTTAGCTTCCCTGTCCTGTCCTCTGCAACTTGCAGTTTCCCTGTTCTTGAGGAATCAGCTTTAAAGTGACCGCATCAGAGATACCAACACGAGAAGCTGGTGTGCCCCCTCGGAGGTCAGTTTCAATTCTGCGCAAGTCCTCCCCTACCTTCCAAGTTTTAGTAATTGTTCCTTCTTTGGTTGCCCTCAGCCCTAAGGATGGTAGCTGCTTCTTCCAGCTCCTGTGGTGTCTGATACTGTAGAACTCTTTTTTTTGGCTTTTCAGTTACCTAGTTAGCAACCTTAAACCTAGCTAATAGGGGCGCCTGGGTGGCTCAGGAGGTTAAGCGTCTGCTTTCAGCTCGGGTCATGATCTCAGGGTCCTGGGATCCCTGCTCAGTGGGGAGTCTGCTTCTCCCTCTCCCTCTGCCCCTCCCCCATTCATGCTCGCACTCTCTCTCTCTATCTCAAGTAAATAAATTAAAACAAAAGAAAACAACCTTGCCAATAGTTCTCTGTAGTAAATACTTTGTTAAATAACTGGCTTGGTTTCTGTCTCCTGACTGGCATATTTTTATATGCTTAATTTTATATATTAAAAGATTTGTTGGGGGGGCGCCTGGGTGGCTCAGTTGTTAAGCGTCTGCTTTTGGCTCAGGTCATGATCCCTGCTCAGTGGGAAGCCTGCTTCTCCCTCTCCCACTCCCCCTGCTTGTGTTCCCTCTCTCACTGTCTTTCTCTCTCTGTCAAAAAATAAATAAAATCTTAAAAAAAATAAAATAAAAGATTTGTTGGGGCGCCTGGATGGCTCAGTTGGTTAGGTGTCCAACTCTTGATTTCGGCCCAGGCCATGATCTCAGGCACCCCCCCATGGGCTCTGCACTGCGTGGAGCCTGCTTAAGATTCTCTCTCTCCCTCTCCCTCTGCCCCTCCCCACCTCCTCCCTCTCTCTCTTAAAAAAATTTTTTTGTTTATAGTTGTGATTTGCAACTCAGGGAGGGTTAGGTCCTAAGATCAGGGCATCAAATAATAAAAGTGGTTGGCCCTCCAGTATATTGCCTCTCTAATGTGATCACAGTTGGCTGTTGGCCCTGGGATGGAGCAGTCTGTGACCTCAGCTGAGACCCTACTAGACAGGGCAGGGCAGGTTAGGAGAACGCCCTTCATCTGCACTGTGGTCACTGTTTGTTTCCCAGGGCTCTGTAAATAGAACAGGAAGTTTATGTCTCCCTGTCACCTCACAGGTGGAAGGTCCTTGGGGAGACATTCATAGGCTAGCTCTGCTTTCAGTTTAGCTTGTATGTCTGCTCCATTTCCATTTTCTCTGGCTCCAGGGCCAGTGGGCTCTCCCCTACTCTTTCCTCCCTCCTCCCTCCCATGGAGATATTCTACAGCTTATCTTTGCCAGGAGCCACTGAATGCTCCCTCCCTTCAAATCACTGGTAGACACTCCCCACCACCCCACCTCTCCACCCACCCCCAACATCCTGTGGCATTCCCTTAATTTTTCCTGGCATGGAACCTACATGCTTTGGATGAGAGTGGGGCTCTTATGAATCCAGGGCACTGTGGACAGTGGCCAACCTAGGTATTTCTTGGAGTCCATGTGTCCTGGAGGAATTCATACCTGCTACCTGCAGATGAAGAAACTGAGAAATATCAGTCACTCCTACAACTTAATAGAAAAGACCCAAACCACCCCCTCCAAAAAAGCCAACAAAATAATGGGTGAAAGATGTGAACAAACATTTCACAAAGATATACAAATAGCCAATAGGTACAACAAAAATGCTCAACACCATTAGCCATCAAGGATATACAAATTAAATCTACAAGGAGATACTATTACATACCTAGTAGAATTAATACAGTTAAAAACTGACAATATCAAGCATTGACAAGGATGTAGAGCAATTGAAATGCTCAACATCGCTGGTGAGAGTGTAAAATGGCACAACTACTTTGGAAATAAGGGTCTGGCAGTCTCTTATAAAATATTGAACTTCATCAAAGTTAAAAACTTTTGCACATCAAAGGTCACTATCAAGAGAGTGAAAAGGCAACCCACAAAATGGGAGAAAATATTTGCAAATCATATATCTAGTAAGGGATTAATATCCAGAATATATAAAGAACTCCTAAAGCTCAACAGCAAAACAAAAAATCAAATTAAGAAAGGGGCAGATGGAGATGGATGGTGGTGATGGTTGCATAACAATGTAAATGTGCTTAATGCCACTGAATTGTGCACTTAAAAATGGCTAAAATGGCAAATTTTTATGTTTATAAGTTTTGCAATAAAAAAATGCTTTTACGGGTCGCCTGGGTGGCTCAGTTGGTTAAGTATCTGCCTTCCGCTCAGGTCATGATCCCAGGGTCCTGGGATCGAGCTCCCTGATCAGCAGGGAGTCTGCTTCTTCCTCTCCCTCTGCTGCTCCCCCTGCTTGTGCTCACTCTCTCTCTGTGTCAAATGAATAAATAAAATCTTTTTTAAAAAGTTAAAAAAATGCTTTTACAAAAACTATACATAATCCTACCTTATGATCTAGCAATTTCACTCCTGTATTTACCCAAAAGGAATGAAAATGAGAAGCCATGCACAAGAATGCTCTTGGCAACTTTATTTATGAAAGCTCCAAGCAGGGGCGCCTGGGTGGTTCAGTCGGTTAAGTGTCTGCCTTCGGCTCGGGTCATGATCCCAGGGTTCTGGGATCGAGCCCCGCATGGAGCCCCGCATGGAGCCCGCGGGGCTCCCTGCTCCGCGGGAAGCCTGCTTCTCCCTTTCCCACTCCTCAGCTTGTGTTCCTTCTCCTGCTGTGTCTCTCTCTGTCAGATGAATAAATAAAATCTTTAAAAAAAAAAAAAAAGCTCCAAGCAGGAAATCATCCAAGATGTCCATTAATAGGAGAATAGCTAAACCATGTGTTGTTAACCTTACAAATAAAAACTGCCAGTTTATTTTACCAGCAAAAGATGGGTTTATTCGGGAATAAAAGAGAATAGCAATCTGGGACAAACAAGCTGGGACAAAACCGTAGGCAAGTCTGGGGAACAATGGAGAGGTACACTCTTTTAACGAGAAAAGGAGTAAGTTGGGAAGGCTGTTATAAACTAAAAGTCCCTTGGAATAAACTGGGAGTTCCAAGTGTGGTGGCTTCTCACTGGCTAAGCTGTTGCTCGGGGGATGAGGAAAGCGTGTCTCTGGCAAGAGTAATATATGATTTAAAAAAAAAGGTACGTCTGAGTCTGTCTAAAAGAGCGTTTAAAAAACAAAAAAAGATCTTATTTATTTACCTGACAGAGAGAGAGAAAGCACAAGCGGGGGGAGCGGCAGGCAGAGGGAAGGGCAGACTCCCCACTGAGCAAGGAGCCCGATGCGGGACCTGGGATCATGACCTGAGCTATAGGCAGACACTTAACCAACTGAGCCACACAGGGATCCCTAAGGGAGCTTCTTAAATAAGTTTATAATAAAAAGTCAAAGTGATATGAAAGCACAGCATCACAGTTAAAATGGCAGCACTTTTTTCTCTCTTACTGGTACATAAAATAATGGTATATTTCCCAGTTTAGGGCATCTTAGAGTTGGTGAAATATGGTATATTTGTTCCCATGAATGAGTGTCTCTAAAGGACAGATTCCTAGAGGCAGAACTGCTGGGTCAAAGGATATATGCATTGGAGAGATTCTGCTGACCTGTCTTAAAAACAAAAAACAACAGTGTCCGTTTCCCACACTCTTACCAGCGTTGGGTGTTAGCAATCTTTTAAGTTTCTTCTCATCTGATGGGCTCTTATCAGATCTTCAGTTCAGCGTCAATCCAGAGTGAAGGGCTCTGTGTTTCCCCAAATTATCCTGCTCCACTCCTGAGTATAATCAGTTCAGTCTGCTTCACACTTCCCTGGAGGTTGGGCCTTGGGAGCCACACATCTTTCTCCTCCTCAGGGAAAATAAAGGGTCTTTTGCCCACGTGGTGCCAGAGAGGATTGTGGGCTAATCAGCATAGGAGGGGATCTCAGATGCTGTCTGGTGCCAGGGGCTCTGAAGGGCATTCAAAGTGTTCTGCACTGTTATTGGTGGCAGTGACATCTTTTAAACTTCTAGTCTGAAAAAAAGTAATGAAAGGAATTCTTCAACCTCTTGCCGCATGAAAATGGGATCCCTCTGGGAGCCTCCCAATGCATTTCCCCACACCTGCAGCAGCCCCCAGATATGTGCATATGACTCAGCCACTCCTGTGGGTCCTATGTGGGTTTTGACTACTCGATGGCAACTCTTTTTAGTCCTAAACTGCTTAATATATGCTCACAATGGAATGCTGGCTAAAAATGTAAAATGTGAAAAGTTTGCTGAAATAAAGCAAATGAAGACCATAACATGAAAATTCCACAATATGACTCAAGATGATCTTCATTCAATAGACGTGCAAATTGCATTCAGTTGATCAAAATGTTTATCTGGCTCATCCTGATATCTCTTCTATGTCAGAAACCAAAGCCAAAAAAGAGAAAATAGAGCGACCGTTCTATCCAATATAGCCTTTCATTATTAGGAATAAACATGAGCCAGACCCACTAAATATTATTTGCAGAATGATGCTTGCATATAGCAGCCTGAACCCTTCTGTTTTATCTCATCGTTTGGACACAAAAACATGAGACACAAAAACATGCCATTTTAACATTTAAACATGAGAGTAATAAAAATAAACCAGTTTTTTTAAAGTGCAAAAAGCACAAATCCCAAACATTCATTTAGAAAAGCAGTTTTTGTTCATTTTTGATGCTATAATGAGTCATTAAATTTCATACACTTTTTTTTTTAAGATTTTATTTATTTATTTGACAGAGAGAGATACAGCGAGAGAGGGAACACAAGCAGGGGGAGTGGGAGAGGGAGAAGCAGGCTTCCCTCTGATCAGGGAGCCCAACGCAGGGCTCAATCCCAGAACCCTGGGACCATGACCTGAGCCGAAGGCAGACGCTTAACGACTGAGCCACCCAGGCGCCCCTAAAATAACTATTTTTAAAATAACTAATTATAACACATCATAAAAATTATTACATGATTTAATAATCTCAAGGTGTTGGCAAGTATATACATGATAAAAAGAGTTTTCCAGTCAAGATAGGCTAGAAAGCTCTTATTTGGTCTAGATCCCTCAGATTATAGATGAAGAAGTTGAGGTCCAGAGAGGGTAAGAGATTGACTTAAGGTCACACAACCAGGGAGGGTCACAGCTCAGACTCTTAATTCATGGCTCTCCAGAGTCAGTCCATATGAGTTTAAGTGATTTGAAGGTCTTAGGAGACTTCTTGCTGGAAAAAATCTCTCTGGTAGCAGAGGTTCTGACACTGTCCCCCTCCAGGTTCAGCATTGCCTTTACTAGGTCCTTCCTTTAGAGCCCCACTTTCTTTGGGGACTAAGCTATTTTAGTTCCCAAAGTCTGTATGAGGCTGCCTTCCCCTCTCATGCAACCAGGATCAGTTAATATCTGCTGAACCAATGAAAGAGTAAATCCAGGATGGGAGAAGTGAGAGGGAAGTGGACCACCAGGGGCCAACCTTGCTGCTTGTGGTTCACCAGGTGTGTTCTACCTGAGGGACTTGGAGGGAGGAAGAGCAGACTCTGGAGATGCTACTGGATTTGAGAAGACACTAAGTATAGGTCCACGACTTACTTTCTTGTTCATCAGGAAATTAACCCTTTCCAATTTAAAATTTAAAAATTTGGGGCACCTGGCTGGCTCCGTAGGTGCAGCATGCAAGTCTTGATCTCGGGGTTGTGAGTTCGAGCCCTACATTGGGTGTAGAGATTACTTAAAAATTAGATCTTAAAGAAAAGTTAAACCTTTAAAAATAAACATAAAATTTAAAAATTTGAAAAAGTATTCCCACCTCAGAGAAACCATGTGGTTACGTTAATAGCCTGTTCCAACTCATTTATTTCAAAGTCTCACTCTCTGCTGCCCTCAAAGTATTCTGGACTTGGCCAGGCATGCTCCAAGGAGCCCTAATCCTGGCGTGTTCCAAACAACTCTGCATCCCACCACCTGCCTGGTGCCTGATGGGATCTGCTCTGGACTTATGTCTCTTACAGTTCGAAGCTACCTGGAGAGTCTCACTTACCTCTTTTCTCTGGGCAGATAACCCAGTAGGCACGGGGCACCGAGCTTCCTAAAAACACCATCTTCAGGAGGCCCCTGCCTTACTGCTATTGTCTGCCTGATCAGTCTAATCAGTTCCGCTTGAATTTCAAGGCTTTTTACAGTCCTACTGCTTGACACTGTCACCCTAACACAACCTGTTACCTTGGGCAGTCACCAACAAAGTGACTACATACAGGACCTTTTTTCTGCCTCCCATCACTTGCTCATACTAGTTCCCTCAATCTATTATCATAGTGTTCTGTTGTTTGCTCTCCCGGCTCTGGTCAACCAAACAGGGTGACCGACATCCCCACAGAGGCCCAGGAGACAATCGAGAGGCAACCTGGAGAAAGACGCTGGGAGGGTGGTGCGTACTCTGTGAAGGTGGCTGCCGCTAACCTCCCGGGGCAGGGTGCATGTTCGGCGGGGCCGGCGGGGAATGCAGGTTCCCGGCGGAATTACCAACTAGGTACAGTAGCCACAGTACCTAGAGCCCGCAAAAATGTTCACATTTTAAATTCTTTTGAAATCAGAAGAAAAAAGAAATACAATAATCATGTTGTAACAATAAATCCTGCCTGGATTATATTTGTCTTTATTTGCAGGAATAAAATACCATTAGTTTTTTTTGTTTGTTTGTTTGTTTTTTAATGGAGGAAAGGGTCCACGAAGACAAAAGTGCCTAGGGCACCGGACAGTTATAATTTGGCCCTAGGTACAGTGTGACCTTGTCTGGTTAAAAAAGAAAAAAAAAAAAAAAAGAAATGGATATCCAGATATTTGTATGAGACCTCTTGATTTTAAATACTAGGAACTAGTTTTACAATTAAACCAAACAAATATGTTGTGGCCCAACAAAACACGCGGGGCTTAGCAGGCACTCTCTGGAAGGTTCGGGCTATCGTCATGTCCCCGCAATGCCCGTGGCTTGACACGACTTCGGGGACACGCCTTGTGCCTGCGCTCAGGATGGACGAGGGGCCGAGGGAAACCTCCGGGGCCGACCAGGCTCTGATGCTGAAGCCCCCGCCCTGTCCGGTTCCGGAGGCCCCGCCGGCGGAGGCCGCCCTCGGTCCACCCCCGGCCCGGGCGCCGCCTGGCTGCCCCGCCGGACGGCTCCGCTGACTTCCAGGGCGGCGCGGGGAGTCCAGGCCGGGGCCTGTCGCTCGCTGGTCACGCGGGGCGCGGGCAGGGGGCGGCCGCCGGCGAAGTGCGGCCGGTGAGCCGAGGCCGCCCCGCTCGGCCCCACCCCTCGACCCGCGTCACCACCACACCGAGGCCCGCCGCCCGCCCGGCTCCTCGCGGGGCCCGCTCCCGAAGGCGAAACTCCCGGTAGGACGCCGAACGCGGCGGCCGAGGCTCCTCCTCCCGCGCTGCTCGGCGAGGCGGGCTGCGCTCTTTTCAACGCCCCAGTGGCCTGCCCGTGGCGGCCCTGCCAGCCGGCCCTTCATCCCCGGGGGAGACCCTCGCAGGACTCCCGCTCACTCCGCCGGGAGCCGCGAGAACCGCAGCTGCAGGCGACTCGGGGCCCGGACCGGGTCCCGCCGAGCCCCGAGCCGCGAGTGCGCATGCTCCGCCGAAGCCCGTACCGGGCCTGGGTGAACCCTGATAGAGCCATCGCGAGGCCGGCTAAGCGGAGCTCCAGTGGCGCAATCGGTTAGCGCGCGGTACTTATACAGCAGTACATGCAGAGCAATGCCGAGGTTGTGAGTTCGAGCCTCACCTGGAGCACGACCCTTTTGGACATCCGCAGCCCCCTTTTATCTCCTTACCCAGAGGAGCGAGTTAGTCTCTCTTTAGCGTTCTCAGTTCCCGTCGCTGACTGCCTGTGTGCGCTTGTCGCTGCGCCGCAGGCAGGCTGCCGCTCGCGCTGGAGCTTCTTACCCGCAGTGCGAGCTACTTGTTGCCCCCACGCACCGTCCAGCCACTCGAATCTGGACCTCTGCATACTGCTTCCTCCTACTTCTCTTCCCAGGCCTTTCCTTTAACGGCATCGAGTCCCCGGCCACAGTACCGGCTGTAAGGAAGGGAGATCCCGGGGCGCCGCACTGGGCATCGAGGTCGAAAATCGACCGGGCGTGCCCCAGCTCCCGGCGCCGGGACGAGGTCCGGCTCCCCGTCCACGGCCCCTAGCCCACGGCTGGGTGGGGCGTGGCGCGGCGCTCTGTGGGTGGCGGGTCGCGAGCCGGGGAGCACTCCCGGGAGTTGGGGCCAGGGGCTCAGCGCAGGGCGAAAGTGGAGCTGCTGCTCCCCTCCCTCCGAACTGCGGACACCCCGAGA
Organism: Leptonychotes weddellii; assembly: GCF_054177405.1. Classification (NCBI taxonomy): domain Eukaryota; kingdom Metazoa; phylum Chordata; class Mammalia; order Carnivora; family Phocidae; genus Leptonychotes; species Leptonychotes weddellii. The sequence continues at coordinate 53,685,528 of NC_138378.1, forward strand.
CCGCGGGCCCTTCTCCCCTCCCCAGGCACACAGGCCTCCCTGGGCCGACGTGCAGAGTTTGGGAAATGTGCACTGGGCGTTTCCCCTCTCCCCATTCTGCGCCTCCTCTCGCCGGTGTCAGTCTGCGGTGGTGCAATTCGCCGGCGGACCTGAGAGCAGACGCCTTCTAGTGATGTCCGAGTGGCGGCTGTCCTTTCCTGCATGCCACAAATGCTAGGTTCAGAAGTCCTCTGGGGGGGGGGGGGGGAGCGGCGGAGAGACAGGCAATCTGTTTTTGCAGCCAGCACCGGAACACTCCTCGGAAGCGTGGGGGCTGCTTTGCCATGGGGTGGATGTGTGCCCCACATTCCCAGGAGGTGTGGGCGGAGCAGGGAACAAGTTTAGTGGGGTGACAGTCGTCCCAAACGCGTTCTCCCCAAAGAGTGGTTTCTCCTGTTTTATGGACAGGATGGTAGTAAAATCCTGGGATGGAAAGACTGCCTGGAGCGCTGAGAAGTAAGATCGAGAAGGCTCAGAGAAAGTGGGTGGAGGCTGGAGCTCTGGTCTGTCTCCTCGGCTACTAACCCTAGCCCCAGATCGAGGATGGAGAGCCTCATGCCCAGTGACATGCGAGAACGTCTGCCCTCCTCACCTAACCCGAGGCCAGGCCCTCCCCCAGCCAGAGCCTTTTGCTCACAGGCTCATCCTCAGCAGATGGTGAGAAATCTAGCTCAGGCCTGGAGACAAGTATCTATCCATTAATAATAATAATAAAATAATAATAATAATAATAATAATAATAATAAAGTTCGCTTAAGTTAAAAAAAACAGTTTTAAGAAATAATCACATATCATTTTAAAGTATACAATTCAATGGATTTTAGTATATTCACCGAAGTGTGTAACCATCACTACCTTCAATTTTAGAACATTTTCAGCACCTCAGTAAGCAACCCCATATCCTCTAGCTGTCCCCACCCTAGCTCCCCAGTTCGGCCCTAAGCAACCACTAATCTACTTTCAGTCTCTATACATTCCCCTACTGGGGACTTTCATATGAACGCAATCATAGGACCTGTGGTCTTTTGTGACTGGCTTCTTTCCCTTAATGCTTTCAAGATTCACCCATGTCCTACCCTGTATCATCATTACCTGATTTCTTTTTATGGCTGATTAATATTCCATTGTATGGATCTTCATTTTTGAACAATGGTGGAAAGGTTGGCATTTAAAAAAAATTTGCCAAAAACTGTTTTTGTTAAAGATTTTATTTATTTATTTGATAAAGAGAGACAGATAGTGACAGAGATAGCGAGAGAGAGCACAAGCAGGGGGAGAGGCAAAGGGAGAGGGAGAAGCAGGCTCCCCGTGAAGCAGGACCCTGGGATCATGACCTGAGCCAAAGGCAATTGCTTAACGGACCGAGTCACCCAGGTGCCCCCAAAAACTGTTTTTTAAAAGGGAACTAATTTTAAAATACACAAAGCATAAAAATGATCAGACTTGCCAAGCGAATGTTTCTGTCTGAGAGTACTCACTGCAAGAACTGGTCAGAAACTTCTGAGAGCTGAGCACAGAGCAGATTCCCCACATGGACAGAAATAAATGAAGGTAAGATCATTCTGCCCAACTTCGCCTCCATGTCGGAATCCCTTCTACAAAACCCCAGCTCCTATTTGAAGATTTCTTGCATCAGATTGTGTTTTCTTCACAAGGCAACCCATTCCACTTCCTGTCAACTCTCAAGGCTAGAACTTTGTCTTAAATATTGTTTCTGTCCCTGTTGGGTATTGCTGGAGTGGTGGTGGTTTAGGAGACTATTTTTCTGGTTAAATGGTGAGGTGGGAGGGAAGGAAGTGAAATGAGTTGCCCTTTCTCTATTTACTCTAGAAATCCCCTGCTGGGAAATTAGTAGTGGGTTAGACATGAACAAATAGACTACTGGCAGATTTGTAGTCCAACATCTTAATGTGACATTGATTGGCTTTTTAAAGACTTTGAGAGGTGACAAAGATCAACTCAGGATATTATGGGAAAATGCTTTAAAAACCAAACAGTATTATGCAGACAGGAGGAAAGGGCATTATTAATACCATGATTGGTGGGTTAGGCCTGTGTATGATGTAGGGTGGCTTTAAGGAGGCAGATGTGTAAATACGAGGTGGATGAACTTGGAAGGGAGGGTGAAGTTATAGGTGAACAGTTGGAGATCTCTAGCAGGAGAGAAGCCTGACATAACCCAGACTGACATTAGCTTTGTAATTGCTTTGGATGAAGACAGGCTTATTGTGCATGATACAAAGCTGGACGGGAGTGCAAATTCAATAGAATTTGGAGGACAAGTAGAGACAAGCCAGAGACAAATGTTTCTGACAAATGACAATATGCAATTCGACAGAGATAATCGTGCGCCTGTGTTCAGTTCAGAGTTCAGTGTGGGGGATGCCTGGCTCGACAGCCATTTGCATGTAAAGGATCTGGGGGTTTCAGATGTATGCAACCTCACTTGTCCCAGTGTGTGACCGAAATGGTAAAAATGTCAACAATTATTAATGCCTCATGGCACTGTATAATGCATTACATGGTGTGGTGTCAGAGATCACAGAACAGCAGTCTGTGGAACAAATCTAGCTTCCTGACAGGTTTTGTTTGACTTTCTAGCGCTGACCGGCCCAGTGTTCAAAACATTTTTAATCATTTGCCTACATCTTGGGAGATTTTACTGAAATGTCCAGATTTCAACTTTCTAATGAAAAATCAGAGATGTTGGCCATCTGGGGCTCCTATTCCCACATAGCAACATTAGCTGCCCCCTTTGGATTGGCCATGTGATCTTCGGTTCTCTAGGGTCCCCCCATTCTCCATGAATCCACAGCACAGGGGTAGGTGCCAACTACCATTCCTTTTACCTGCTTGCTTGCTGTTTTCTTAACCCCTGACTCATTTCTCTCCTGTGCGCCCCGCAGACACTGAACATGTGGTCTCCGTGTGGATCAGGGAGGAAATACTCCTGTTGAACTCTCAGTAAGTCAGAACTCAGCCTGAGAGCTGGGAACTGTATGGATACAACCTATTTAAAATTCAACAGAACAAAACCCCTGTTCTTTTTTTTTTTTTTTAAAGATTTTATTTATTTATTTGACAGAGAGAGACACAGCGAGAGAGGGAACACAAAGCAGGGGGAGTGGGAGAGGGAGAAGCAGGCTTCCCGCCGAGCAGGGAGCCCGACGCGGGGCTCGATCCCAGGACCCCGGGATCATGACCTGAGCCGAAGGCAGACGCTTAACGACTGAGCCACCCAGGCGCCCCAAAACCCCTGTTCTTTATTATGGAAGATATATCCCAGAGTAGGGGAGTTAGTATATATACCCTCACCCCGTGTATCCATCCATTATTACTTCCAAGACTCATCAACACTGTTTCACATATGCATTTCCACAACATTTCCCCCTACCGCTGCACCGTGGTCACTGGAATATTTTTAAAGGAAACCCCAGATATGGTTTAATTTATCTTGTGAACACTTCAGTATGTATACCCAACAGCTAACTACTTAAAAAAAAAAAAGCATAGGGGCGCCTGGGTGGCTCAGTCGTTAAGCGTCTGCCTTCGGCTCAGGTCATGATCCCAGGGTCCTGGGATCAAGCCCCGTGTCGGGCTCCCTGCTCCGCGGGGAAGCCTGCTTCTCCCTCTCCTACTCCCCCTGCTTGTGTTCCCTCTCTCGCTGTCTCTCTCTGTCAAATAAATAAATAAAATCTTAAAAAAAAAAAAAAGCATAATCATGGTATCATTATTACACCTTGTAAGATTTATAATGCCCCTGCATCACCTAATTCCTAGTCCGTGTTCAGATTTCCACACTTATCCCTGAAAGGTATTTTTGCAGTTGCTTTGCTTGAATCGTGATCCAAACAAAGTCCACCCATTGCATTTGACCGACATATCTCTTAAGTTTCTCTTAATGTATACCAATTCCCTTTCTCCCCACTCCTTTCTATGATATTTATTTGTTGATCTGCAGAATTTCCCACAGAATTTGGCCAATTGCACCCTCAAGACACCCTATAACAAGCTCTTTGAGCCCTCCTGACAATATGCTCTAGAAGCTTGATAATATTGATTCAATTTTTTTTTTTTTTGCAGAATTATATTCTAGGTGGTACTATGTACTATTGCATCACAGGAGAAAGTACATAATGTTCCACATTTCATGATGTTAATTTTATTGGTGACTTCAGATGTGGTCAACCTAATCCATCCATTATTAAATTCTGCCTCAGCCTTTAACCTAATGGTTTCAGCAGCCATGGATGCTCTTTGTCTAGAGTTATCATTTTATTAAGGATTACACAATAGTGATTTTCTAATTCTATTATTCGTTCTGCATTTATGACTGTGATTCTAAGGAAAAAAACCACCCCCCCTTTTTTTTCTATTGACTATTTGGTTTTCCTCAAGCACAATTCACTTTAGAAAAGCCTGGATAATATTGTTTGATTCTTTTCCTTTTTCTACGAATCTTTAAGAATAATAAGTTGATACCCTCACAATTCCCAAAGGTGACCAATTAGTTTTTTATTTTACAGGGTTTTTTTGAACAATAGTTTACATACAACGAACTACGTAATGATGTTGGGTAGTCTTTTGAGTGCTTATTAGACATTCATATATCTTCTTTGTTGAATTGTCCATTCAAATCTTTTGCCCCCCCCCTTTTTTGGCGTGTGTGTGGGATTGTCTCATTATTTTTATTTATTTTTTAGAGAGAGACAGAGTGTGTGCCCCTGCACACTCAAGAGCTGGGGTGGGGGAGGGGCAATGGGAGAGGGAGAGAGAATCTCAATGAGACTTTATGATGAGCACAAAGTGGGAGGCAGGGCTCAATCTCACAACCCTGAGCCGAAATCAAGCGTTGGACGCTTAACGAACTGAGCCACCAGGCACCCCTGTCTTTAATTTTTGAGTTGCAGATCTAATTCCTTTATTGGATATATGCTTTGTAAATAATTTCTCCTAGTTTGTGGCTTGGGGTTTCTTCTTTTTTTTTTTTTAAAAGTAGGCTCCTTGCCCAAGATGGGGCTTGAACTCTACACCCTGAGATCAAGAGTCACATGCTCCTCTGACTGAGCTATCCACCTGCCTGTGTTTTCATTTTCTTTTTTCTTTTTTAAAGATTTTATTTTTTTATTTATTCATTTGAGAGAGAATGAGATACAGAGAGCATGAGAGGGGGGAGGGTCAGAGGGAGAAGCAGGCTCCCCGCCAAGCAGGGAGCCCGATGCGGGACTCGATCCTGGGACTCCAGGATCATGACCTGAGCCGAAGGCAGTCGCGTAACCAACTGAACCACCCAGGCACCCCTGTGTTTTCATTTTCTTAACGGAGTCTCTTCAAGAGCAAACTTAAAGTTTTGATGAGATTCAATCTATAAATTTTTTTCTGTTATGGATGGTAGTTTTGATGTCATATCTAAGAAATCTTTGCCTAATCTGAGAACACCAAGATTTTATTCTATGTTTCAGCTCTTACATTTAGGAGTTCATTTTTGTGTATGATGTAAGTAGAGGTCTAATTTTGTGTGTGTGTGTGTATGGATAGTCAATTCTGGCACCATTTATTGATATATTTATATAATATATAATATATGTATATAACATATTATAATATATAATATATTATATTATCCTTTCCTGGTTGAATTGCTTTGGCACCTTGTCAAAAATGAATTGACCATAAAAATGTGTTGGTCTTTTGCTGGACTATCATTCTATTCTATTTGACCTATATATCAGTGTGATGTTATGCCGACACCACAGTGTATTAGTTACTATAAGTTTGGAAACCAGACAGTGTAAATTCTCTAATTTTGTTCTTTTTCAAAACTGTTTAGGCCATTCTAGGTCCTTTACCTTTCCATATAAACTTTAGGATCAGCTTGCAATTTTCTATGAAGTCCTGGGATTTCTAAAAGAATTCCATTGAATTTGTTGATCAATTTGAGAATTATCTGCTTAACAATATTGAGTCTTTGGATTCCATAAATAACGTACAACTCCCCACTTATTTAGGCCTTTAATTTCTCTTTTCTTTCTTTCTTCCTTTCTTTCTTTCTTTCTTTCTTTCTTCTTTCTTCCTTCCTTCCTTCCTTCCTTCCTTCCTTCCTTCCTTCCTTCCTTCCTTCCTTCCTTCCTTCCTTTCTTTCTTTCTTTCGATTTATTTGTTTATTTGAGAGAGAGAGAGAGAGAGAGCAGGGGCGGGGGAAAGGGCAGAGGGAGAGAGAAACTCAAGTAGACTCTGTGCTGAGTGCAGAGCCCCACACTGGGCTCAATCTCATGATCCAGAGATCATGATCTGAGCTGAAACCAAGAGTTGGATGCTTAACCAACTGTGCCACCCAGGCACCCTTAGGCCTTTAATTTCTTTCAGCAATGTTTTGTAGTTTTCAGGGTGTAAGTCCTGTATTATTTCTTTGTTAAATACTTGGCAGAAGTCACTAGTGAAGCACTGTGGGTCTGCAGTTTTCTTTGTGGGAAGGTTTTTTTTTTTTAAACCCTATAAGTTCAATTTATTTAGTAGATATGGGGTTATTCAAGTGATCAGTTCTTGAGTGAGCTTTGGTATTTTGTGTTTTTCAAGAAATTTGTCTTTTTTGTTAAATTTGTTCAATTTAGGGGCACCTGGGTGGCTCAGTCATTAAGCATCTGCCTTCGGCTCAGGTCATGATCCCAGGGGCCTGGGATCGAGCCCCGCATCGGGCTCCCTGCTCCGCGGGAAGCCTGCTTCTCCCTCTCCCTCTCCCCCTGCTTTTGTTCCCTCTCTTGCATTCTCTCTCTCTGTCAAATAAATAAATAAAATCTTTAAAAAAATTTGTTCAATTTATTGGCATGAAGTTATACATAATATTCCCTTCTTGTCTTTAGGATCTGTAGTGATGTCCTCGCAAATTTCTGATATTGGTAATTTGTACCTTTTTTTATTTTTCTTCCTAATCAGTCTAATAAGAGGTTTTTCACTTTCATTTATCTTTTTCAAATATCCAGTTTTCAGTTTCATTTCATTTCAGTTTCATTTCACGTTCTCAATTGTTTTCCTGCTTTTCATTTGATTTTGATGTATGTGAAGAGAATGTGTATTGTGCTGTTGTCGAGCAGAGTGTTCTGTCAATGTCAATGATATCAAGTTGGTTTCTAGTGTTGCTCAAGGCTTCGATAGCTTTGATTTTCTCTCTACTTGTTCTGTCATTGAGAGAAGAGTATGAAAATAACCAACTACAGTCATAGATTTTTCTATTTCTCCTTTTAGTTCTGCCTTTTCCTGCTTCATGTAGTTTGTAGCTCTGTTATTGGCTGCATTGGTGTTTAGGACTGTTACGTTCTCATGATTCATTGGCCCAGCTATCACTGTTGATGCTTGATCTGTCTCATGTTTGGCCAGAGAAAGTGCCATAAAGTTGGCTCCTGGGTCTTTTTGACATAATCTTAGATCTTTTTATTTTTTTATTTTTAAAAGATTTTATTTATTTATTTGACAGAGAGAGACAGAGAGAGAGGGAACACAAGCAGGCAGAGTGGGAGAGGGAGAAATAGGATCCCCACTGAGCAGGGAGCCTGATGCGGGGCTCGATCCCAGGACCCTGGGATCATGACCCGAGCTGAAGGCAGATGCCTAACGACTGAGCCACCCAGGTGCCCCTAATCTTAGATCTTTGATAGTCTTCTTGTTCCCAGCATAACAAGATATTCCAGAATACATTTTGTATTTTTCTTTCTTCAATCCTGGAATCGGCTATTCTCCTAGGAGTCTGGTTCTTTTTGCTGGGAAATGTTCTTATTTAGGAGACCACAATCTATGTTCTAGAATTGATTGTTGCTACTCTGTGGTTATCATATTTCAAAGTCTTTTCAGTGGACAGAACTAGGAAATGCATACTTTTTAAAAAGAGAAAAATAAAGTCTGAGTTTATAGTGATATTTCCATTTAAAATTACAAAATTTATGCCATTAAATTTTATATTTGGATGTCTTTTGTCTTGTTCTGAAAATATTAGTTCTTTACAACTCTTACATAATTACTTAATTTACTTATTTGCTTTATCCTACTATGCACCCCCCCCCCCCCCACACACACGTTTCAAAATAGTATTATCAGGGCTCCTGGGTGGCTCGGTTGGTTAAATATCCAACTCCTGATTTCAGCTTAGGTCATGATCTCAGGGTTGTGAGATGGAGCCCCGCATTGGGCTCCACACTGGGCATGGAGCCTACTTAAGATTCTCTCTCTCCCTTGCCCTCTGCCCCTCCCATCCCCCCTCATCGCATGCTCAATAAATAAATAAATAAATAAATAATGTTATCAATATTATTTCTAACAATAAGATTATTGATTGCAGTTTAAGATTCCTTTGTGATTCCTTTTGTCCTTAATTTATATTCCAAATGCAGTATTCAAAGTATTGTGTTTTTAAAGTCAACGTAATTTTTCTGTTATGGCTTGATAAACAGTGAGGGCCATTTGATTCAGTTTGTTTTACATTTTTAGGGATTCTTTTCTTTTTCTTTTTCATTTATTTATCTAAAAAATTTACATGCTTCCAAAGTCAAAACTATAAAACAAGGTTTATTCAGAGAAGTCCAGCTTATATCCTTGTCCCTTAGTCCTGTTTCCTCCTTCTCTCTATAGGTAATATTTTGAAAATTACATTTTTGGTTATCTTTTTATTGTTTCTCTTAAAAAATACAGGCAAATACGCACTTATGTTTGTGTTCCACTTCCTTTCCTTCTTATTCAAAAGCTGTCCTATCCCTCACTGATTTCACTAACAGTATATTCTTTTTTTTCTTTCTTTCTTATTTTAAGTAGGCTCCACACCGGACGTGGGGCTAGAATTCAAGACCCTGCGATTGAGAGTCATGTTCTCCACTGAGCCGGCCGGGCACCCCTCAGTAAGAGCATATCTGAAGATCATTTTAATGTTGCAGATAGAGCTCTTCCTCCTTCCTTAGTACTCTGCTCATGTGGGCATTCCACTCCTCTACTGATGAACCCTTGGGTGGTTTTTAGTCTTCTGGTTGCAGAGATAGTGCTGCAGTGAGGAGATTTGTTCACATTGCTTGGAATTTTTGGCCAGTATACTTTTAAGATAGATTCTGGATGTGGGATTGCTGGTCCAAGGGGTAGATATCTATCTATAAAATATATACAATCATGTATATAATAATTTATATATAAGATATAATGTGATATATAATTTGTGATGTTATGTAATATGTTATATATAACATATAAGATATATAATCTGTATCTATTTTATATACATGTGAAATTTTACAGCTGTGTGGAATCACCTTTAAAGAGGGTTTCTGAGGTGGCAATCCATGGGCACGAGGCCTCTAGAATCCACCTCCTGCAGGCAGTGGCTGAGGGGCCGGGTTGACTGAGGCTGGTGGGGCATGCGCTTGTTCTTCAGTTCCAGGGAAGCCCCCACTGAATGCCTTTCCCCCACAGCGATTTGAGGACGGGGCATTTCCTGGAGGCTCTGACATAAGGCATGGCCTGCTCGTCAGAGGCGTCCCAGCTTGCAGGGGTGGCCTGAAGGCAACCGCAGATTTAGCAGAAGCCCAGGAGACTCTCCTCTCAGCCCTGCCTGGTGCTTCTGGCCCTTGACTCTGTCCGGTTGCCTTCAGCATCACCTTCTAGCCTTATAATGTTTAAAGTCACTTAAAAATATTTTTATGGGGTGCCTGGGTGGCTCAGTCATTAAGCGTCTGCCTTCAGCTCAGGTCATGATCTCAGGGTCCTGGAATAGAGTCCCACATCGGGCTCTCTGCTCGGCGGGAAGCCTGCTTCTCCCTCTCCCGCTCCCCCTGCTTGTGTTCCCTCTCTCGCTGTGTCTCTCTCTGTCAAATAAAGAAATAAAATCTTTAAAAAATATATTTTTATTTAACTGATTGTTATTTTATTACCTGAATAGCCCCGAATTATTCTTAATATTTTAAAATTTTGTTCTGTCATAACCCTTTTGTTCCTTTACACACTCTTTTGTTAATGAGGATGTGCTTTCCCTTTAAAACTGTGATGCCACCTTTCCCTCTGTACTTCTTTTATTTTCCTCTGAGCCTTCTTTTAACCTTTTCTTCTGAATTTATTTTTATCTCATCTATTTTCTTCTCCTTCTTTTTTTAAAATTTTATTTTATTATGTTATGTTAATCACCATACATTACATCATTAGTTCTAGATGAAGTGTTCCATGATTCATTGTTTGCGTATAACACCCAGTGCTCCATGCAGTACGTGCCCTCCTTAATACCCATCACCGGGCTAGCCCATCCCCCCACCCCCCTTTTCTTCTCCTTCTTAATGTGAATGGTAAAACTGGATTCTCCTTATGTGTTTTTATGCTCCCTGCTGGCTGGCTGGCCCCTTTCCTCCCTCTGTGGGTTCCCTGCCTTTCCCCATCAAGTCCTTGATTCAACAACCCCTGGCCTCAAGGATCCGGGGGACTAGATGCCCCTCTTACTCCCGTCACAACGAGCTATGCATGAAGACTACAGGTGCAACTCCAAGGAATCTGGATCCTGGAGAAGAGTGGGGTGGAGAGGGATGTATGTGCTGCTTTCAAATATCTGTGAAAGGAGTAGATATACTCACTGTTGACCTAGAGAAAAGAACATGAACTTAGACTACAGCCCAAGGGTGATGACGAGAAGGAAGCACATTTATTTATTTATTTATTAAAGATTTATTTATTTATTTGAGAGAGCGAGAATGAGAGAGAGAGAGTACATGAGAGGGGGTAGGGTTAGAGGGAGAAGCAGGCTCCCTGCCGAGCAGGGAGCCCGATGTGGGACTCGATCCAGGGACTCCAGGATCATGACCTGAGCCGAAGGCAGTCGCTTAACCAACTGAGCCACCCAGGCGCCCCAAGCACATTTATTTTTTAAAAGGATCAGCGCCATTGAGAAATGGGGTGGGTTGGCTGGTGACGGGAGTAAGTGTCCCAGCTGCAGCAGGAGCTTGAGTCTTGCGTTGGTCGGAAGGGGCCTGAGGCTTCCAAGATCTCTTTTGGCCATAAGATCCTGAGTTCTGTTTCAGAAAAGTGACACTGTGCAGTAGACCCCATTCCCTTTTCTTCTGGTTACAACATACCGCGCCCCTCAGCACAGCTGAGCACTCGGCCAGTCACGCCCAATCAGCTCAACTGCACGCTGGTTGGCTCGGAGATGGGCATGTGACTCCGAGTGAGCCAATCAGAATTTCTATCTCGAGGTGGGTAAGTTGGTTTGTTTGTTTTGAGAGAGAGAGAGAGAGCACCCACAAGCAGCAGGGAGGGGCAGTGGGAGAAGCGGACTCCCAGCTGAGCAGGGAGCCCATGGGACTCGATCCCAGGACCCTGGGATCATGACCTGAGCCGAAGGCAGATGCTTAACCGACTGAGCCACCAGGCGCTCTTCTATCTTGAGTTATCTGGGAAGAGTCGTTTTCTCTTTCTGTTTAGAAACATAAAAAAATATAAATCCAGAACTTCCTGCTGTCCCCGGAAGGTCTCTTTCTAGCAGGCATCCTCCTAGCTGAGGATTTGGCCTGGGAGAATGAAGGCTACATTTAATGAGACCTGGAGAAGAGATATAGAGGTCTGGAAGTGTTTGTATCTCTGATAAGATAAGCTTCACAAGTTCTCCTTCTGTGGTTTGATTGTGTGTGCCAGAAAAGTGCCCCCCCCTTTTTAAAGAGTATTTTTTAAAGTTTTATTTATTTATTTATTTATTTAAGGTTTTATTTATTTGAGAGAGAGCAGGAGTGAGTGGGGGAGGGGCAGAGGAAGAGGGAGAGAGAGAATCCCAAGCAGACTTCACCGCTGAGTGGGGAGCCAGATGTGGGGTTCCATCCCATGACCGTGAGATCATAACCAAAGCGGAAACCAGGAGTCCCATGCTTAACCAGCTGAGCCACACAGGTGCCCCCAAAAGTGCCCTTTTGCATTAGCCTGTGAGGCTTGGGTTTCTGCCACTTGTAACAATGACTGATGCTATTGTTATTGTACAAAACAGCATTTTACATTGATGGCCAATTTTTCAAATTTCTTAATAATGAGATTTCCTTTCAGAAAGAAAAGGCAGCATCCATTTCTAGCTGAACTAAAATTTACTGTAATCTTTCACACTATGAAGCTGGCCTGGGGATAGAGTTAATAGATGTTTCCCTGTGCCTTTGTACAAAGCCCAGCCCTATCAGCACACCCATCTCCTCCACCAAGATGACTCATTCAAAGCACAGTACGGGAGCTTTCCCCTCCCAAACCTGCTCCTCCCCTAGTCTTTCCCATCCCACAAAATGTCTCTTTCATCCATTCACCTGGGCTCTAAGTGAAACACTTAGGAGGCAGCCTTCCTTGTACCCCTTTGCTCCCCCATATCTAATCCACCAGCAAGTCTGTATCTCCCTCCATCCCTGCTGTCCATCTGCACTTCCTGTCATCTCCTGCTTGGACTATTGCAGCAGTCTCTTAACTGACTCCCTACTTCCACTTCCTTTTTTTAATTTTATTTTTAGTTTTAGATTTTATTTATTTATTAGAGACAGAGAGGTGAAGGACAGAGGGAGAAGCAGACTCCCTGCTGAGCAGGGATTCCGGGATCATGGCCTGAGCCAAAGGCCCTCCCTACTTCCACTTCTTACCCTCTCCAGTCCCTTCTTTACACAGAAGCCCAAGTGAGCTTTCCTTTTATATTTTAAAGATTTTTAATTTTTAAGTAATCTCTACACCCAACATTGGGTTTGAACTCACAACCCTGAGATCAAGAGTCACACACTCCACTGACTGAGCCACCCAGGTCCCCCACCCCCAAGTGAGCTTTTAATAACACGAATCAGATCCTATCATTTTCTTGCTTAAAATCATTGACGGCTTTCCATTGCATGCAGAATAAAATGCAAAGGCCTGCAGAGGTCCAGAAGGCCCCATATGCCTGAACTGGCCCCTGCACACCTCCCGATCCTCAGCTCCTGTAGCTCTGTCCCTGCTTGCTATGCTCTAGTCACTCTACTCTTTCTATTCCTTGTTTCCGCCTCGGGGCTCTTCCTTCTCCTGGAACACCTTCGTCCAAATCTTGGGGTGGCTAGCTCCTTAACCTTCAGGGCTCAGTCAAATATCACCTTCTCAGAGATGCCTTTGAACGTGGTATGGTACTGTTTACTCCTATATATAGTGTTTACTACTATTTTCACTATCTAAAATTATTGTGCTTAAATGCAAGTGGCAGTTGTTTCTTTCCCATCATTAGGATGTACATTCAGAGGCCAGGCCAACAAGTGCTCAACAAATCCTTAGTGAATGAATGGAAGGATCATAGAGGAGCAACACACGGCAGCCTGTGGAGCTGAGTAGGAATGGGTCCCGCTGCTGTTGGTTTGCTTTGCAGATCCTGGTCCAGAGCCTGGTTTTTAGAAAGTTCTTTGGAGTCTTTCCAAGGTCTTGTCACTGCGTGTGTGTCATGTCTCAGGTGGCTTCCTGTCTAGTTGGTGAGTAGTGTTCCCACCAGGAGCCCAATAAGAAAACACAGAGAGTGCTGGGGTGGGGTGGCCACTGGTGTTCACAAGCATCACCGAGGGGAGAGTTATAATGCGGATTCCTGGGCCCAGCGAACCGGACTGTGAAGCAAGGTAAGGAGGGGGCGACCGACTCATCCAGGTTGGCCAGGGACATCCCCACCTTTAGTGCTGAAGGTCCCTCACTCTGAAAACCCCTAGCCCCTGGCAAACCAGGCGGCTTGGTCACCCTAAACGAGATGTTTCTGAGAGAGGCAAAGAGTGTCGGATGAAGTAGCTCAGAATGCTTTCTTGGAGCTGCTGAGGTAGAATCGTTTCCCATCCTAGGCTTTGGGTTTTGACTGTCCCCTCAACCCTGCCTTTGAGTAAGTCCGGGTTCTCCAGGCGTCAAGCCCGGGCAGAAAGGAAAGGACACTGTTGTGTCTTGAGCCCCTGCGGAGAGCCAGCCCCTACTCTAGGGCCTTTATTACCTAATATATTCCTTGGCAGCCTTTTTACTGCCCCCATTTTAGAGGCAGAACACTGAGGCTCATGAGGTTATGTAATTGCCTGAGCTCAGACATCCGCTGAACAGGTCTCCCTGACACAGAAACCCAGGCCCTTTCTAGGTGTTTTGCTTTGTGTATGGGTGTGTGTGTGTCAGAGATGTGGCTAGGACCTCAGTTTGGCAGTTGTCCCTCAATCCTCAGGGACGGGGCTCTCCTGGGATCTAGGGAAGACCCCAAGGACTGGACAGTGGAATAGTTAAGGAAGAGGCCCCTACGTAGGAAGGTTCTTTGGGCTGGCTCTGGCCTGGCTGCGCGTGTGGCAGTCTACCACGAGGTGGCGCTGTGGCTCTGCCTTAGGAGGCTCCCCCCAGCACTCCCCTGGTGCAGAGCCAGCCGCAGGACCAGCCACTGAGCTTTATTTAATCTGCAGCCTGCAGGCAACCTGGGGCCTGTCCATAGCTTTCTGTCTTGCCTGGACTCTGGCAGACCAAGAAGAGAGGGCAGAGAAGGTCAGGAGGTCGGTCAGGAGAGGAGGAGGCTTGGGCCAATGCAGAGTCCTGGCAGTGAGGGTGACCGGTGAGCACTGCTCTCAGGAGGAGGGTAGAGGTTGCTGTTACTGGAACTAAGGGGTTTGTAACACCGGCCCAAATCATCTCCCAGGGTGCACAAAACACATCAGGACAAGTGGACTCGCTCCATGGTGGGAGGGTGGTGTGGGGCTTGGGCTGAGAAGAGGCACCTTTTCTGTCCCACAGACTGTTTTGGCCGAAGGAACGCCTCGGCTGGAAGGGCTGGGAGGCAGAGATGGCCTGGGGGCCCCCAAGCTGGGGGCCTTCTGGGCCAGTCATCTGCCTGTCTGCCCCCTGCTGACCACAGGACATCCTCAGTGGGGGCCATAGAAACGGTCCCCATCTGTCCTCCAGGAGCCCTCGCCATTGGGGAAAATGGCTTCGAGAACGCTGGCCCTTCGAGGACCCTCATCACCTATTTTGTATATAAGGACTCGGGCCTTCTAGATTCTCGTCAAGAAACATTACCACAACACACTTTTCACTCCTTTTCAAAGCCCACGCCAGAGCCAGGTGGTGACTTGCTGTGTACCGACTGCCTAACAGCGGGCTTGGCCTGCATGCTGATGTCAGCCTGTGACGTCGTGTCTGCACCATGAGGCCACACATGTGTCCTCAGCGCCTTGGCATGGGGGAGTTGAGCAAAGCTCGCCGAGGGCAAGAGCAGAGCATCACTGTGGTGAGTGGGGGAGCATCAGGAGGGCTTCAGGAAAGAGGGGTGCTTGGCAGTGAGACAGAAGCAGAGGGTGGGGGCTGCTTTACAATTTTGCCTTTCCCTGGTCTCCGGGCAGGGTGCTGTGACAGGAATTCCCCTTAGGAATTTTTTTTTTTTTTTTAAGATTTTATTTATTTATTTGACAGAGAGAGACACAGCGAGAGAGGGAACACAAGCAGGGGGAGTGGGAGAGGGAGAAGCAGGCCTCCTGCCGAGCAGGGAGCCCGATGCGGGGCTCGATCCCAGGACCCCGGGATCATGACCTGAGCTGAAGGCAGTCGCTTAACCAACTGAGCCACCCAGGCGCCCAGGAATTTTTTTTAATATTAAATTTT
>NC_138378.1:53701660-53720204 GCF_054177405.1 Leptonychotes weddellii
GTGTGTGTGTGTGTGAAATGTGGGTCCTCTGAAGAGTGGGGCTCAGAACAGAGGCTGTGTGTGTGTGCGTGTGCATGTACATGAGTGTGATGCATGTGTGTGCATTCATGCGTGCATACGTGTGTGTGTGTGTGTGTGTGAAATGTGGGTCCTCTGAAGAGTGGGGCTCGAACAGCGGCAGGTTGCGTCCACTGATAAGGCTGCTACTGTTTCCGGCCATCCTGTGCGGGTCTGGCAGACACCTCTTGTGCCTCTCGCCTGAAGTCCTATGGAACTCTGACCCTTGGATGCCTCGTTCTTATTCTGATTTAGTTCTTCGGTTTGAAACATTCCCTAGGCCGTCATTGGCCTGGTGTATCAGTTGAGATGTCATCAGCTGCAAGCGGCAGAAGACCAATCCAAAGAGGCTTAAACAGAAAGGGAATATGGTGGCTCCCATAAGGGCACGGAGAGAGGGCTCAAACTTCGTTGTCAGGGGTGGGGGCTGGGGAGCGCCCTGTGATCGACAGACAGCCCACTAGGACGTCTAGCGTCGGGAGGGTGGGCGAAGCGTGCGCGGTCCCCCCGGGGATGGGAGGTCACCGGAAGGCACCATGCCCTCCACACCTGGTTATAACCGTTGGCGAAAGTCAGCTCTCCGTCTCTTGCTCTGGGCACCTGGGCCTGATTTCTCAAGCAGCGCCGGTGGGAGGGACTGTTTTCCTGACTCTTCACCCACTCCCGCGTCCCTCGCCAGGCCCCCGGGGTAGGCGTGACAATCAGCCGCAGAGCAGAAGGGACTGCGCCCAGGGAGGGCAGAGGCTTTCTGGGTGCGCTTCACCTTTTCCTCAGGTCTGCTTGAACAATCAGGGCCCCCGCCAGGGACGGCTCCCCCAGAATCGTATCGCTGCAGGTGTGCACGGTAGAAATGTCTGCACAATAAACATCAAAGACACGTTGCTACCAGGCAACTGGGGGCGGGGCGGGGGCGTGCCTCTCCCCCGGGCTCTCCTGACAGGCTCTCCATGGCTGAAGACCCGATGGACGGGCTCTCATAACATTTCACCTCACACAGCCGTTCCCCCAGTGCAATCCCCCAGAAGCCTGGCGAGTAGGACAGATCACCCTTCCCGAGGCCCCAGAGGGGCTCTCCCCCTTGATTCGCTTTCCACTCAGCCTCCCAGATGAATGCGGCTGCAGCCCCCTCCTCCCCGCTCCCGGTGTTTTCTGACACACGCTCTCCTTGCTTCTTGGAGGCGGCTGGAAGCCGACGGCGCCCCGAGAGCAAAGAAAAGAGGGGCTGGGCAGCACAGCTTCGAGGCCGCTCACTCTGCTCGAGAGGGTGCACGGCCTGCTAGCAGTGCGTTTGTGGGTGTGTGAGGGCCACGCCTGGGGCCAAGACCTCCTGACCCCCTGCTCTGGTCTGGTCCTCTCCCAGCTTCTCTGTCTCCCTCTCCTTCTCTCCTTCCTCCTCCTTGGATCTCCCCGCAGCCCTCTGCCCTTCTCTCTTCCTGCGCACGCTCTTTCTCTCCCCAACTGAAATGGGGTTGATTGAACAAACCTTAGTACATCCGGACTATGAACATCGTAAGCCAGATGATGGTTTTAAGAATGTTCGTTGCGGGGGGCTCCTGGGTGGCTGAGTTGGTTAAGCGTCTGACTCTTGGTTTTTCGGCTCAGGTCATGATCTCGGGGTCTTGAGATCG
Source organism: Leptonychotes weddellii (assembly GCF_054177405.1). NCBI lineage: Eukaryota > Metazoa > Chordata > Mammalia > Carnivora > Phocidae > Leptonychotes > Leptonychotes weddellii. Next base: position 53,703,346 of record NC_138378.1, read on the forward strand.
AGCCCTGCGTTGGGCTGCACACGGGGCGTGAAGTCTGCTTCTCTCCGTCCTCCCCTCTTCACGCAGGCACACACACTTTCTCTCTCTCTCTCAAGTAAATAAATAAATCTTTTAAAGAATGTTCTTTGGATGAGACTACCTACCGAGAATCTCAAGGGCATTTTATAGGCAGTATGAGCTCATTGTTCTGATCTCCAACCCCCCCCCCCGCCCCCAACCAAGCGACGGAGCAAATCACACAACACGGAGTCATACATATAACACCATAGTGTTCACTTCCTTTCACCTCTGTCCTTTGGGGTGGAGGCCCTGTCCCTGGGTCAAGGCCCTTTGAAGACCCACAGAAAGGCAGGTCCGGCCAGAGCCAAGAATGCATTTCAAAGGCTGGCCCACCTCTCCTCCCCCTTGCCCCGCTATGGTGTTTGTTACTTCCTCCCCTTGGGAGTATCCGGAGGCCCTGGCCTAGTGGAGAGATGAAGGCAGAGTTGTTGGATCAAAGTCCAAACACATAATAAAAGCATCTCCCTGCCCCACCTAAGGACATGATAATGCGCGTTTACTCACACACAAACACAGGGCAGCGGGCTGGCCCACCATAAACCTTCTCTTATTACAAAGCCAGAATCTTTTCCATCTGTGTTTGACCTGCAGCCTATGAAATAATGTCTATAAAAATAAGATTGGAAGCAAAAATATTGAATGCAATAAATTATGGCTACATTGTGTTCCCTTCTGAGGGATGTCCTGGCCAAGGAGGCTTCGATATTTCTATGTAGGGCTGTGCTTTGTATTTTCTCATAAGGCATTCCATTTGTTGATGGGAAGAAAGAGCCTAGACCGCTGAGCTCGATTCAATAGAGCAAGGTGCTTGGCTGGCTGTCCCTGCCTGGCATCTTAATTTCTCTTCCAAAGCAACAACGGCTCTGCCGTTGTTGGGTTGCAGAATGAAAGCCAAAAGGGAGGCTGCCCCGGGGCAGATTTGTTGGCCAGTTTCCATCACTACCACCCTCTCCCTGCTCACATATCCCCACCACCATCACGACCACGAATCCAGATGCCATCCCCACCTTCCTTTATGGATTCAACACACCTACCATGTCCCAGGCATTGGCGAGGGTCTGGGAGGGTGGAGGAACCTGAAGGATTAATATGACACAGATCTGAGGGTTTAACATCTCTAGGGGGTTGGGCCAGATACACCAATAACTTAGAAGAAGAAGGAAACTCAGCAGCTAGGAACTGAAAAAATTCTCCCAGAGGTCAAAGGAGGGAGACATGAAGAGGTGTTTGAGCTGAGTCTGGAAGGGCGGGTTGGAGCTGGACTTGCAGGACTGGAAGGAAAGGCCTTCTTGGAAGAGGGACTGAGGTAAAAGAAAGCACAAAATTCTAACAGAGGGTTGAGGAGGAGAGGGATGAATTCGTCTGGCTGGACCACAAGGTGCATGAGGGGCAGTGAGGGAAGTCAAGTCGGAGTCTGGGTGGAATCAGGTCAAGAAACAGGATGGATAAAGGACAAGGTCACTCAGTCTAAGGATTTGGGCCTTTCATATGGTGGGAAGTGAGGGATCAATAGAGAGTTACTGAGATGTGGGCTGTGGAGCTGGTTTTGAAGCTAACCATTGTAGTGCCATCTTGGGGCCAGTGGACATTCTCTCTTTTCTCTCCACACCCGCATCCCTGAAAAGATCGAAACTCTTCCCCCTTCTTGGCTGATTCAAATGTTCAGCAAAGATTGTGAGTGTTAGCCATTTGCTTTAAATCCTACCTCTTCATACTCTGTCCCTTTGCCTTAAGCATCTGTGGCGGAGAGGATAAGAAGGAAGCACAGAGAGTGTTACTCATACCTCAGGATAACTTAGTGCTTCGGATCCTTTCTAGAAAGTGGATTTGGCTTGGGAGGGGTATGGAGCATGAGGGCACCAGGTGCTTGTTGGGTTGGTAGGTACCATAAGAGAAATAGGGAGGACAGATGTGAGTCAGCTCACATGGCCCACTCTGCCCTTCTTTATGGGATCAGCTAGATGTGGCTCCGAGGTGTTCGGCTCAGAGGAGAGAACCCCAGGCCCCAAGGCAAGGGCATCCCAGAGAGCCAATGGGAGGAAGCCCAGACTCCCCTTGTGGATGGATGGACGAGGCTGGTACCACCCTCTATGGCCTATGTTCTCTGAGTGGGGGTGATGCTGCCCTCATCCCACCTTCCTGATGATTCTGATGGGCACCATAGGAGTCAAATCCAGGGGGCATTTCTATACTTCTTAAATTCCTCACTTGGCTTTACTTAATAACTCAGCCCCCAGCACTATTATATCCCTTGATTCTCTCCTCTTCTTCTAGTCTATGTAGAGGGAGGAAGGTGGACCAGTTGTCCCACTGGGGCTGGCCGTGGATTCTCATTCTCTGGCAGATATTGAGGATGGGGCTTGGATCTTTCCTTCTACCCTATGGCACACGAGCGTGAGTCCAAGGAACTGGGACTATGGGAGAAGAGTCGCCTGTGATGGGCCCCCGCCTTGCTGCCTTGTTGTGCTCTGAGGAATGGGGGAGAGAGGGTTCTTCCTGGCCGCACCGGCAGCCAGGCCAGCGCTTGTGGTAGGCGGTGTTTATGAGAAGGCACAAATGTTTATGTGAGATTGCCAACTGGTTATTTATGAGTCTCTCAGCCCTTCCCCAATAAAAGCTGTTCCCTCAATGTTCTGACAGGCCTTGCATCTGTGACTAATGTGTCACTTGCTCAGCTAATGCAGTTCACTTGTGTTTATTTTTGCAGAAAAGCAATTTATCCAGCCACTCTGAAAAAACCGGCCTGTCAGGAGCCTTCTTTGGAGCAGAGTGTTTTTCCTCAAAAGAAACTTCCAAATTGCTCTCAGTGCAGGGCGGGCTTTTGGTGCGTCTTCCCGAACGTGTCCGGGGGTCTGTCCTGCGTGCGAGAGTGTGTGGCGTGTCTGGCGTGGGCCCTAGCTCTGTCTCCAGGATATGGAGGGGTATTTTTGTGCCTCCATCTGTCCGGGCCCGGGTGGGTTTGAGATACTTTTTTATAAAGGTACTGGTTGTGGGGCTGGATTGAACTCTGCCTTCCCTCTGGTGGAGATAAATCAAAGCTGGGAAAGTAGGCTGTTGGCAGCTGAAGGGCCTGGAGGAGGAGGTTGGAGGCAGGCGGGGAGGAGGGCGAAGGTTAAAAGGGAGGATGACTGGCTTCATGGCAAAAGGAACATTAGTGCTGGCGGGCGAGGCCTGTGACTACAAAGCTGCGGAGGAAGGTTGGCTGAGCATCGGTCCCTTCCTGAGGCTGTTAATTTTATCATTCCCACTCTGTTTTCCTTCAGGATTGGCAGTAAACCTTCAGAGTGGAAAGTCTGCTCTGTGGGCTTGTTTGGGGATGCTGTAAGAAAGGGAGCCTGAGAGGTCATTTCCTGCCACACAAGTGGATTTCTGGGAAATGGCACCAAGATGTGGGTGGGGGGAGGGGTGTGGTACACCGAGGCCCAGGGCGGGCAGGAGTCCGGCTGAGCAGGTGGGGTCTGCCAGAAGGAAAAAGGGACACCCACTTGGGCTGGCAAAGGGCCTGGCTGTCTCTGTGGTCCTCATTCTCATCCCATAGATTGTTCCTCTGACTCTGGCCTGTCAATGACCCAACCTGGGCTGGGCAGGAGAGTCCAGAAGGCTCCAGACAGACCCTGCCCGCTGCTGGACAAGCTCCTGGCTGCCCGCAGCCCACGATGGCAGGTCAGCAGGAATGACGGCCTACTAGGATGGTGGGGCCTGAGCCGCGGGCCAGAGGGAACTTGGCGCTCAAGAGCTGAAACAAGATGTCTTCTCACAGCTCAGACCAAATCTTCGCTGCCTCGTCCTAATTTGCAGGAAAATATTAAGTACATGGTTCGAAGTTTCTCAACCTTGAGTCTTCTGCCAGTAAGATTTCATTAAACCTTTGGTGCCTGCTGACTGACAAATGTCAGTCGACATTTGTATACATCCTGAGAACTAGACCATTGTGCTCTGCCTGAAGGCCGGTTTTTTATGGCCCTGGGCTGTGGCGATGGTAATTCTGTCTGGCATCCCTAACCTGGCTGGCTGCGAGGTGGGGTGACAGTCAGGCCCGACTCGTGGTTTCTCTGGCTAGGTGACATCCACAGTCACCCCTTTGTGTCCCTATGGCCAGAGTGAATTTGACTTCGGAGTCGGCTTTTCCTTTTGGCTGGGGTGTGTGCTTGTGGGAGGAAGGTGAGGGGCAGAAGCATGTCAGTGCTGTACTCCAGTTTCCAGGGAGGGAATTCAAAGGGGGCAGACTTGGGGGTGGAGGCGGTTGAACAGTACGATTTCCTCTTTTGATCTATCCATCTCCTTTGCTCTTCTAGAAGCCCCCTGTCCGCCCCCCTGCCCTTGGCCCCTGCCCCCAGAGCCTCTCCCTTTCTTCTGCTTCAGCTTCCTCCCTCCCTCTGGTCACCGTGGGACTGAAAGCTCCTTGCATCGAGGTCCTTCCTAGGCTGGTGGTCTTCCCTCGGTGGTGAGTTGGAAATCTCGGGGGTGGGCGCAGGCCTCAGTCCCACCCACACTTTCTCTCTCCTGTGGCACAGCGAATGGGTTGGGGGAGCTTTGAGTCTGGGGGTGGGGGCAGAAGGGCCGAGGGCATGATCTTGTACTAGGGAAAAGAGGCTTGCTTTAAAATCTATAAAGGAAAACACAAGCCCACAGCCCACCCCCCCCACCCCCCGGTTTGAGCGTCGCCTCCCTTTCCAGCACGGCTGTCTGTTGGGCTTCCAGAGCCTCGCCCTCCTGCTCGATTGAAGGTTGTACAACAAAGCTGTCTTTTCTGCTGTGGCTCTCTCTTCTATCCCAGGTGAGCTGGCACCTTCTACCTTGGCTGCTGCAGGCCAGGGATGATGGACTGTCCCAGGAACATACACATCATGGAGCCATGTTATCCCACTAGCAACATTGTTCTCAGGTCCTAAAATGAGGATTCGCAAACTCCAGTGCACACAGGGACCCAGGAGGTGATGCGCGGGGAGGAGAGGCAGGACCCAGCAAGGAAAGTCAAGGGTCCTGGGCTTCGGGGTTGGGAAACAGGGGGGAGTGGTGGGCACCGCAGCTCCTGGACAGTGTGTGCTCCATCCAGAGTGGCAACCCTGTTCTCAGCAGGGCCATGCTCACCCAAGGAAGTCAGTTCTCCTATGTACAAATCTGGACTTTTATGGAACTGTCCAAAAGTTATGTGCTGGCAACAAACCTCAATCTAAAATGTGGTGTGGGCCAAGCAGAACATGACTGCCGACTGGCTGTGCCTAAGGTGAAATGAGGCAGAGCTGTCATTCTGGATGTTTGGAGATGTGTGCCCTGACTCCCCGGTCCTCCTCGCCCCAAACTAATTCCAGGATGCCCAGAGCCCACTTGCCGAGAGCAGAGCTTTAGCCTAAGCTGTCCTCGGGGGGCATAGGCTTGCTTTTTCTCCAGGCAGGGACACAGAGCCCTGTTATTTCACTGAGTACCATCCTGTGGAAGGCCCCCCTGGACCTGACCTCCGTAGAGCTGGGGGCAGGGAGGGCAGGCAATGGTCATCCTGGCTCAGGGCACCTTATCCGAGCAGGTGACAGATGGAATGTCAAGGACGGTTTCTCGGTTTCTGGTTTGTGCAGTGGAGGATGTGGTGCCTCCCCAGAGAGGGAATGCGGGAGAATCCCTGGGTTTGGGGGGAAGATCCTGACATCTCCGGATTCTGTCTTGTTTTCCTAGGTTGGAATTGGGGGGAGGACAGGGGTGGGCAGCTTTTGGCCTCAGATGTGGCATTGTGAGTATGGCCTTGGCATCTCCCCATGTGTAGCTCCAGGTGGGGAGCATGTTCTGGGCTCAGCTGGGCTCCCCATAGACAGCCTGGCAAAGAGCACCAAGCTCAGGAGGTACACTCATATTGGTTCCAGGGTCACTGGGGCTTCTGGGACCCTCTAGCGGCATGGAAAGTGCTCAGGGCTCAGCTCTGCACTTTAGAATGTGACCTTGGGCAATGATGTCACCTCCTGGGTGCCGGTCCCTTGTCTGTAGAAGAGTCTGGCTGGTTGATCTCCAGCATCCAAGCAGCCTGCAGGTTCTTTGACAATTACTCTGTTGCTGGTTGCTGCCATGGCTCAATCTGGTCTTTCAGAGCAAGGATGGGACTTCACCACTGAAGCCGCAATGTCCCACAAGGCACAAGGTAATAGGTGCTTAATATATGCAGAATGAATGAGCAAGCTCCTCGGCAGCAGGGAGCTAGTCACACACACAGAAAATAGGCAGGCAGGAGACCCCTGGGGCAGAGACACTCTTGCTGTGACTTCATCCTGGCTCCTGGTGGCCAGGGGGAGTGAGGGCACTACAGGCTGAGGGCCACTTGGGCCTTGAGCCTGGAGCCTGTCCCCCAGCCCAGCGACTTCTACAGCCTGGCTGGTGGGTGCCACGGGCTGAGCTGATGGGGTCTTGTCCCGCCTTACCCCAGAACTGCCTCAGAGTGCCCAACTTTCCAAGTCCTTCTGTGTCTCTTGATGTTCAAAGTTTAAAAAAAAAAAAAATGCACATGTCTGGCAAGGTCGCAGGGAGCCAGGCTGACGTATTAGAGAATGAGACATAGCTGGGCCACACCCAGGGACCAGCTCCGCCGCTGGAGGGCCGGAAGGGAGCAAGACCCAGGCCCAGACTCCTAGTCCTCGGAGGAGATGGAGCAGAAGCACGAGAAGCTGTAGCCTGGGTCACTCTGGGTGGCTTTGGGGTTTGCGGCTGCAGCCGTGGCCCAGGCCTAACTTCTGGGCCAGCACAGCTATGCGGGGCCCCTGGTTTATCAGTGAGGCCTGTTTGGAGGGAGAGTCTAGGTTGGGTGAGGGTTGGGCCATCTGGGAGAATCAGTCTACAGGGTGACAGTGGAGCACTGGGAACCCAGGCAGGAATCTTGGGGTACATCCCTTCACCCTGGCCTCGAGCACAGTGGGGGCTTCGTGATTGCTTGCCATCACCCTGCTGAGTGCCCAAGCCCCACTCCGGGGCAGCCAGAGGTCTCTCCCGAGGGCCTCACCAGCCTCATCCCTGGGTGATGCAGGAGTGAAGTGGGGGATCCAGGTTTGGCTGTGGGTACATTTTCTCCCCCAGGGACGTGGCTCCAAGCGGCATCAAGTCATCGGAAAGCTCTTTGGGGACTTTGGACTTGGACGATATTGGACGTGAAGCCAGGACTTTTTCTTTCATCCTCCAACCCCTTCAGGCTTCATTCTCCTAAAAATACTGTTACTATAAAATAATTCAGATATGCTAAAACGAACAGTGATATAATGGACACTGGTGTAGCCACAAAGAAGTTTGAGAACTAAAATTACGAATCTAGTAGAATTCACCTCCCTTCCACCGCACCCCCCTACTATCCTATAGCTGGTATTTTTTCATGGTCACAAATTGAACTTTGTACTAAATACACAAGTTTTCTGGAAGTATTTATAGAGTTATTTTGCATGCTTTATATAAATAGCATCATTCTAACACGTATTCTTGTACAATTTGTTTTTCCCTCTCTCAGTGTTTATGAGATTCCAGTATGTGGACATATGTAACTCTGGCCCCCTTATTTTCAACACTGCACTGTTGTCATTCTGTTGCATGACTATGTCATTTCTCCGAGGAAGGCTCCTTGCAGGCCCCGAGGGGCGGCTGTGCCCACGGAGGGGGGCGCCCTCCCCTATGCAGGGAGCTCCAGTTCTGTGAGTGCTCCCCACCTCTATAGGGTCCCCTTTAGGGCGCCAGGGCCCTTCTCTCCCTCCCCAAACCATTGCTTCATGGGGGAGGACTGCAAGTGCCTTTCAAGCAGCCTGGTGTTTCTCGTAAATCAATTTTGAAAGTCAAACTCCAGCCCCAGGGGCCACAGCTGCACCCAGCTGAGCACGCCCCTGGCCTGGGCAGAAGGGCTCGTGTACCCCACAGGGACCGGCGCCTCCCGCAAGGACAGGACACACTGGCAAGCCCTTCTCCAGCACCCAGGGGAGACTCTTGGCAGAGTGCTCACCCTGGCTTGAGGCCCACCCTCCCGTCTGCCCGACCACTCTGGCTTGGCCCAGTGGCCTCCCGTGTGGGCTTTGCCCCCTGGCTTGAAGGATGTGGATGTGCCGGCGCTGGGGAGTGGGGAGAGGTTCTGGTGCCTGCCGGGCGCAGCCTGTCCTGAGGGGCTTACCTTTCAGACCCTGGGGAAGGAGAGGGACAACAAGCCCCCGCTCTAGTTCAGACCCCTTGCAACACCCAGAGCTCCTAGGGCCACATTATGACTTTTGTGGAACGATGTACTTTTGCTTCCGGGAGGCTCTTCCTTCATAAAAAAAAATTAAAAATTATGCTTTATGACTGTGCTAGTAGAAAGGTGAATATAACCCAGGTTGGATTCATTATTACATTAATTATTATTATATTTATTCTGATTTTAAAAGAAATTCCTCCGTTTTTCGGAAGCTTCTAAAAGAGCCGAGGGCTGTGAGCCCTGGGCCTGCTGGGACTAACAGATTCCGGCCCTGCCCCGATGTCTGCCCCAGAGCCTCCCACACCCTCCCCTTGCAGATGGAGACTGCGACCCCTCTGTCCTCCGCCTGGCTGCTTGGTGGAGGAGAGGTGGGCTGCCCTCAGCCCCCTCAGCCCCGCCTCCAGCCTCCGCAGGCCTCTTCCGCCTCAGGGACGGAGGGCTTTGTGTGCTTGGCCCTCCTTGTGGAGGCAGAGGGCGACCTGACTCACTCCACAAGAGGCCCAGCGCAGAGGCACCAGGCAGATCCTTCTGGGGCCTTCTTTGGTGTTGGGTGGGTGGCGGGAGCTGACTGTGGAGGGCCCTGCACGTTTCCAGATCACCCCACGCCAGGGTCACTGGTGGGGAATGCTTGTCCAGCCAGGTGGAGGTGTGATGCTGCTGAGTGCAGGGCCCGGTCTGTTGGTCTGCATTTTCAGGGCGTCGATTGCCCTCCATCCTGACGGGTTTATATTTTGAGGGAGGCTCTGAGTCTGTCTTGGGGATTGGGGGATGGGGCAATTATAGTAACTAAGGAAGGGGTTCTGTTAGCTCGGGCTGCCACTGACCCGGTGGCTCAAAAGACAGATGAATTTGCTCAGAGTTCTGGAGGCTGGAAGTCCAAGATCAAGGTGCCAGCAGAGTTGGTTTCCTCGGAGGCCTCTCTCCTTGGCTCACAGGTGGCCGCCCTCTTGCTACCTCTTTAGGTGGTGGTCCCTCTGTGCGTGCACTCCCGGTGTCTCCCTGTGTGTCCGAGTCTCCTCTTCCTGTAAGGACACCCGTCAGATTGGATTAGGGCTCATCTAATGGCCTCATTTTACTTTAATCACCTCTTTAAAGACCCCTTCTCCAAATACAGCCACATTCTGAGGTGCTGGAGGTCAGGGCTGCAGTGTATGGATTTGGGGGGCATACAATTCAGCCCATACTGGGGGTGATGGAGACCACAAGCAGGGCCAGGCACAAGATTGCTCCAGAGCACCACACCGAAGGGAGCGCTATTCATATCATAGATACTGCTATTATTTGGAAATCTTTTTCATATATTTATAGTAATTCTGTTGGCTCCAAAGGTGGGCAGTGTGTAATTCTTATGGCAGATTTCCTGCAGATGGCAGTCAAGTGCTTATTCTAACACTATACATCTATAAAAATAATTTCCTGACCAATGGAAATATTGAAGAAGGAGCACCATTTTCTATATAGGCACATATTTTTGGACAGGCAGTGGCCAGGTCACTTGACTGCGAAGGGTTCCAGGCTGGCTTGGAGGAGCCATGTGACCTTGGTTAGCCATATTGATTGAGTCTGAGCAGGGTCCTAAGACCATGGTGGTTCCATGGGTTAAGTTTCAGGAGGGGGGTCTTGTGACTCCAACAGCCTCATAGACTGGGCTGGTCCTGAGGCTATGGCTTCTCTTGATCTTGTAATGACCCTGTTCCTTCAAACATCGATAGAATCTACTCTCAGAGCCTGCCCAGTCTGCGGAGGAAATATGAGGGTGGTCTTAAACTATCCCTGTTCTCACCATCCAGGAGCAGTCTGGGACCGCTGTGGCCAAAGCTGGGGATGACCACCCAACCCTCCTCAGTGAAGGCTTCTGGAAGCCCCTTCCTTCTGTCTGAGAGCTGTCTCATGCCCTGTGCACAGGGCCATCTGGGTTCCTGAGATCCCCATATTCAGGTCTGACTCAGTCACATTTAGGTTCAAACATATACTCAGGCCTAACTCCTTTCCCCAGACCACCACACTCAATCCCCGAAGCTTTCCTGTGAGCTCAATTCTATCATCCTCTTTTCATGGCCGTGCAAACAAGGGCCAAGGGCGTTGGGTGGCTTGCCCCAAGTCCCATGGCCACGTGGTGGAGCAAGATCGGGACCCAGGCCCATCTGATTCCAAAGCTGAGAGCAAGGCCGTTTGCTTGGTTCTGCACAGGGCCTACACGACAAGTGTGACGGTGCCACCTGAGCGTGTCACTGCTGCCCTGTGCCCTGGCCCCTCGCCGGGCCTGCTGGGCGGCAGGGTCATAGATGAGAGGCTCCTCCACCCTCTCCTCTAGTTCTGCCCCCTCTTGCTGCCCCAGGAGGCAGCACCCCAACATTTTCAGCTCCAAGACTGGCATCAAGTGTTGAGCACATTTTGGAGGTTGGGGGGACACTTTGAAGCTCTCCAACGAGCAGACGCGGTCAGGTGCCGTCTCCATGTTCCAGAAGCCCGGACGTGTGTGGCAGCTGGACCTCTCCATTCCCTCCCCCCACCCCCCGGGTCCGTTCCTCTCACTGCACCCAACCACAGATGGGAGCGGTGCGACTGGAACTCTCCGCTTTTGTCTTTGCTAACGGGCCCTCTGCCTCTGGGGCCGAGGCTGTTGGAGGATGAAAATGACCTTGCCCTGCTTCGGGTCATGTTTTTGCCCTCTCCTGCTGCTGCTTTGGCCTCTGCAGTGAGCTTTGGCCCGAGACCCAGCCCAGTGAGGGTGGCCAGGCTGCCCAGCCCACCTCCGGGGCCGTTGGGGGGGGCAGCGTGGGGTATGTGTGTGCGTGCACGTCCCTGGGTGTTGACAGCGTGCTTGCGTGGTGCATGGATGTACGCACGCACATTATGTGTGGGTACGTGTTAACACATATGCTTACCCGGCAACAGTGTGTGCTCACGTTTACACTGTATCTGTGTGTTTGCCTGTGTGTTGTGTCTGTGTGTGCGTGTTTGTGTGTCTGTCTGTGCATCTGCCCACGTGTGCACCTTCGATGTCTGGCAAGATGGACACTAGGCCTGATGTGGTTGAGAGCAGAGTCTCGGGCCCCGTGTCCCGTTTCTCAGCGATCCTGGATGTGACCTTTCACCCTCCCCTGTGGCTGTTGAGGTCTTTGCCTCGAGACCAGAGAATTTTCCTCTGGAACCAAGTGGGCCTCGCTACCCCGGGGAGGGCAAAAAGCTACTTCCAAAAGCCAATGGGGTCATCGTGATGCTGGGGAGCCTGGAGCTGATGGGACCTTGTTTAATTCTGAAGGAATGTGTGTGGGTCCCGGCCCAGCAGAGCAGGCCCTGGCCTGACTGGGAGCCGCAAAGCACCCGGCCAGCCAAGGCTGCCTTGGGAGCAGGGAGTCTGGCTGGCCAGAGGCGAGCTGTTCCAGAGATGACAGTCACACAATCAGGTCTGCCTGGAATGGGCTAGGGGTGAGAGAAGCCCACAAATGCCTTCCTCAGAGATCTGTGCTGCAGAGAAAAAGCAGGGAAGTTTGAACCTGCCCTCCCCCTGCTGGCCCAGGTCTACCCTTGAGGGAGCGTGGCATCTAGCAGAGAAGAGCAAATCCCCCAACAGGGTAAGAGGTGTATCAGGGGTGGGGGTGGGGGCAGCATATGGTATAGAGAGGAGGCAGAGAGGAGCCACCTCTGTGGACTGTGGTCATCAGGGAAGACTTCTTGGAGGAGGTGAAGGTTTAGCTGGGCCCGGAAGGGTGGTGAGGATGTGGAGGGAAAAAGGACATTCTAGGAGGAGGCGAGGACTTTGCAAAAGATGCACAGATGGAAAAGGGCAAGACCTTCATGGAATGACAGTGCCCACACAGAGGGGGTCTGGGAAGGGAGGAGTGGTAGATGAACAGGAAAGTCACCTCCAGTCTATCAAGGGGGTTCTGGATGCCAGCCAGAGTTCATCCTTAGGGATTGGGGAGCTATTGAAGATTCTTGAGAGGGGAAGTGACCTGATGAAAGGAGCGGGACGTTTAGGAAGAGAGACTGGCCAGACGATCAGGTCAGCTGCTGGGTGGGGACAGAGGCTGCAAGAGCAGAAAAGGGGAAGGTGGGGGGTACTTGGGGTGATGAAGCATAGGGCTATGAGTGGGTAAATAGCTGAAGCCTGAGGAGCAACAGCGGCAGAACTGAACCCACTCCACATTTTGTCACTCTTGGACATTCTTCAGGTCTCATTTCTGCGTTTGGATCCCCCTGACTGGAGAACACCATGTCAGCCTGAGATAGCTCCTTGTCCACAGGCCAGTGGAACCAGATGGGCCTGGGAGACAGAGACAGAGGCTGGGCCCTAACCCAGCCCAGGACCCAGCCCATCCTTTGTCATCCTGCCCAGAGTGGCCGTGGCCTCTGCAGTGAGCCTCTGCATACCTCATCTGCTGCCACCAACAAGCAGCATCTGTCATCCGAAGTGGGTGTTACTCTGAGGGGCAGAGGTAGGGAGCCCTTGAGTGTGAACAGTCTAGGTGAGTGTGTGTGAATGCCACATGAGTGTGATGTTGAGTCCTCGTCAGGGGGTGCAGGATCCTGCCCAGCCAGGCTGTGTGCACAATGTGGTTTGCGTCTGTCCAGCCCAGCATGAGGGCACACACAGCCTGGTCTGCGAGGGCCCAGGGCCTGGCATATAGGGAGTGTTTGTTGAGTGAATGTAAGCACAGCACACGCCCCTGGTGCAGACAGACTTCCAGAAATGGCAGCCATAGCCAGCTAAAACTGTCCTCACTAGAGGCCTAGGCCTCTTCAGTGTGTAGACACTGGCTTAGCTGTCACTCCCACCCCGCCCCATACACCCAGGGCAAGCCTGGCAGTGCATGGCTGGGGCTAGGGCCGTGACTCCACCTTGTCCCTCCCCCGTGTCCCCTGCCGGCCTCTGCAGCCCCGTTCACCCATTCTGAGCTCAGTGTTTCCTGCAGTTATGAGGTAAAGCATCGAGAACATCCCTGGAAAATGGCCTAGCCTGGAGGTGGGGCTAGCTTCTGCCCTTGGGAAGGTCCTGGGGGGATGGGGCAGGAGTCCGGGCTCTTCTCTGGTCTGCCTAAGCAGACACCTTCTGGAGGTGCAGATGATTTCAGTCTTGCAGAGTCAGCATTATCAGCTAGTTTGGATTTTTCCAAGCTGGAGATGGTAAACCTCTCTGGCAGGCATGATGTTGGGATCCCCAGTGACTGGTTGTGCCTGCGGGAGCCAGAGGCCTGATGACTCATGCGGGCCAGGATCTGGGCTCCTACACTCATGGGCCAGACTGTGGGGCTCCTTGGCCAGGGCCTGAGCGGGCTTGGGGGCGCTGCCTGCCCTGCGCCCAGATTCTCTGCCTCCCTGCCCACTTCCTCAGCCTCCAATATCCACTCCCTTACCCCTCTGCCTCTCCTTCCTCAGGTGCCCACACAGGCTGGGGTGCACAGTCCTGCTCTCTGGGCCCACCAGGGGACATGAGCTCCTGTCTCCCATGGGTTTGCTGCACTCAAATAGCTCCAGCCCCGGCAAAACGCACCATTTGGCTGGTTGTAGTCTTCTTCAGAGCACTCTGAGCCGTGCACCCTTTCATCTTCCTGGCACTTTTGAGGAGTACCTTCCTGCCTGTGGTGGTTTCCTCCTGAGGCAGGCTCAAAGCAATGCTGGGCCCCTCCATGTTGGAGCCTGAGGCAAAACGGAAACTCAGTAAGACCGATCCTGTCTCTATTAACAAATCTGCTATTTCATTCATCCATCATCAATATTTTACATTAGTTCTGATTTTAAAAAATATTGCATTAAAATCTGAATTTCTTGCCTGCTGAATTTTGGGGCAACCCTTCCATTTTGCACTTGAGGTGAAGGCAGAGAGAAGGGAGCCCTCGGTCTGGGCCGGGGACTGTCCTGGGGTTGGAGGTTGACCCGCGTTCTCCCCTTCCAGGAGCGGCCTGTGGAGCCTGCGGGTGGGCCGTGTGAGGAGGCTGGAGCACAAGACACACGCGTCTCAGGGCTTCCGCTCATGTTTCCCTGGAGCTGAGGGGCAGGCCTGGAGGAGAGGGCCCAGCCTGTGGGTTAGCCCGGCGAGTGAGCGAGCGAGCAAGAGAGTGAGTCTTTGAAGGTGGAAAGAGAAGCAGGGAGCAGAGGGAGAAAAATGTCATCTCTGACGCCGGTATTCTATGGAGGCGGGCTGGCGGGGATGAGACTGGAAAGTGAGAAAGCTGGAGGCTTTGAAAGGCTGTAGATGACAGAGCCACAGGCAATGGTAAAGCCCCCCCTCCCACCAAACTTCAGTGGCCTCGCTCCACACACAGTGGCCTTGTGCGAGCATCCTTGGGTGGGGGAGCAGAGGGAAAGGGTAGATTCTGGCGTTTGAGCCTGTCCGTGTGGAGGTGGGGCCCCGAACATGTGCAGGGATGCTCTCTGCCCTCTGATCTACTCAGCTGAAGTGGTGCTCAGAGGCAAAGACGGGTAGGCAGAATGTAAGTGATGGGATTTGGGCCAGTTCTTTTAGAATCTCAAAGGGCAGGCACCTCTGCGAGCACATCTATATCTTAGATTCCCAGGACCCTGGCTTGCTGCCCACGGTGAGACCTTTGAACATTTTCTTCCTCATGAGCCCCTTCTCCAGAGGATGGAGGGAGCAAGCGGTTACTGAGGGGCCAGGGCAGTGTGTGTGTGTGCGGGGGGAAGCAGCCGGTCACGTCTCCTCGTGGTCAGGGTTTGCGGAGCCCAGCCTGCAGCCTCGGCTCGAAGCCCTGCCTGGGCTGCACATGCAGAAACACTCCTGGGACCAGGGCCACTGTGTATGAAGGAGCATCAAGGACGCCTGGCCTATGGAGTCAACTCCCCTCTTCCTGGGCTGTCACTAAGGGTCTCCTTAGGGTCTGAAGGATTGGGAGCCACCCCTCTCCCAGCACACCAGCTACCCAGATGTTGTCTGTGCTGATTCTACCAAGGCTACATGTGAGTTAGAAGGTGGTGGAGACTCATGGGGTCCTGACTCCCATTCCTTCTGGCTGCTATCTGAGGCTGTGCTCATCCAAGTCAGCAACCCCACCTCTTACCCTGAGGGCTCCACCCCTCTCCCTCAGGTCGGGGCTCCTTCCTGACTGGGGCTGAGGTGGGTGGAGGACCCCCTTTCTCCTTTTACCCTGTAACCTCCCTGCTTGTCGGGATTCAGCCCCAAAGATTTGCCTCCTGTAGGATGCAAATTTAGGCCCATGCTCGGTCCCTGGGCCACAATCTTCCCATCTTTTGCTTATTTTAGTATTTCCCTGCTTATAACTCATTTGTGCTAATTGCAGGCAACACGGACGGTCGGGAGAGCATAAAGCTGACTGTCTCAGTGGCTTGAGGTGAGCACTTAGAGACCCACCCCGCTGCCCATGTGGAACACCGCCCCACGTTTGAGCTCCTGCGGTTTGGGCCCCCCCTTTGCTGGTAGTGGCAGTTTCCCGCCCCTTGTCACATTCCATCCTCTCGCACAGCCTTCTGGAGTGCATTAGCCGTCACTGGTTTCTCGGTCCCACAGCTGGAGAGCTGAAGCAGAAAGGTGAGACTTGTCCTGAGGTGTACCCTGCATCGTCCCAGGAGGCGGCGGGGCTGTCCCTAACCCAGGCCTCCTGAGTGCCCCCCCGGTGCCTGAGGTGGGGGGCTGGGAGCCCCTCTGCTGGGAGCCCACTCATCAACGGGCTGTTTGCCCCCACGCCGGGCCCCCTCTCCAGGCCCCGGGCCGCACACCGTCTTCCTTGCAGGGCTGGTCTCACCCCCCTCCCCGGGGACTCTGTGGTGTGAGTGTAACATGTTCTGCCGGGGCGGGGCGGGGGGGGCGGCGAGGGAGGGGGCAGATTTCAACGGGGTGCCTCCTGGAAACCACATCAAATGGGGTAGCTAGGAATTAATAAATAAATTTGGGAGACAAGTCAATTACCCTCCCCCTGTGCCCCGTCCCTGGGGGCACACAGCAGCCTGTGGTTCTCAGCCCGAACCCGCCTTCCCGGGGGCAGGCCCAGCGAGCCAGGCAGCTGGCTTCTGTCAGATTAGCCGGGCGAGATGTGACAGGCCTCTGTCCTCTGGGGAAATGGCTCCCTTCCTGGGAGGTGGTGAGGACGTTCCCAGGTTGCTGTGTTCCTGCCCCCTCCCCGCACCCCTCCCTGTCTGCCCCCCCGCCGTGGGTGTCCGCATCACAGCCCCTCCCACAGTCTCTTGCCCCAAGTCCCACAGCACAGCTGTCACGTGCTGTTGCCATGGCTCCGGGAGACGGCTGCAAAATGCACTTAGGGGCAGGAGGCTGCCTTGTGAGTCTCTTCCAGACACATGGTCACTATTGTTATTTCAAAGACCAGACGACTTGTTGCCTCGGAAAACATTTATTCACTCAGCAAGTATTTTTAAATGCCCTGCTTTGTGGCGCTTTTTGCTAGGTTGTGGAGACACAGAGAAAAGAGACACTCTTGCCCCCCTGGGAGCTTAAAGCTGTGTGGGGAGGTCAGACCCTGCACAGACAATCCCCCATGCAGGGCACTTCAGGATGAAACGTGGGGGCACCTAGCCCAGCCTCGGGGTCTCCCCAGGGGGGGTTCCTGAGTAGATGCCCCTGGGGAGCCTCCTGAAGGATGAGTTGTCATCCAGGAGGGAGGATGTAGAGTGCTGTTCCAGA
>NC_138378.1:53720304-53738978 GCF_054177405.1 Leptonychotes weddellii
TTTTTTTTTTAAAGATTTTATTTATTTATTTGACAGAGAAAGACAGCGAGAGAGGGAACACAAGCAGGGGGAGTGAGAGAGGGAGAAGCAGGCTCCTCACCTAGCAGGGAGCCCGATGTGGGGCTCAATCCCAGGACCCTGGGATCATGACCTGAGCTGAAGGCAGACAATTAACGACTGAGCCACCCAGGCGCCCCTCTTTTAGTCTTTTAAAAGTGATTGGATTATGGATTCTTTTCAGCTTTCTGTGTGTGTTGGGCATGTGGGGGTGCTGGGTGTTTTTTCTATTTAGGAACAACACACAACTCCATAGAACCCAGCAGACTACAAAGAGAAAGAAATGGTCCACAAAATACCAGAGCAGCATCTTGACAAAAATGAGTCCCCTTCTGACATATACTGCCTCTGAATGTTCTATGGTTGCGTTATGGAGGCATGTTTTTTAAAAGAAGGATTCTCAAGCTTTAGTATGCATGATGATCACTCGGGAAATTTATTAAAAATGTGGGTGTTTGGGATCTGACTCCCAGATTTGGAGGGGGCCTCAGCTGTGTGCACTTTTAATAAACTCCTGTGGTAAATCAGATGCAGTCAGAAGAACATGCCTTGGAAAAAACACATTCCTAGAATCTGGAAGATTTCGTCCCGCGGAATTTGCTTGCAATTCAGGAGGCTGCCACCAGATGGCAGTGGTGCTTTGCGATGGATCTAGGCAAAGACCCCTTTTTTTTCCATAGGGACTATTGCTGGAGACGCATTTCTTTACCTCAAAAATGTATCAACAAAAGATAATTTTTCAGATGATTTCCAGGACTATTGGTCATGAAATCTGAAATTTCAGAGCTTAGTTTTAAATTTAAATGGACCCTTCAAACATTAGAGCTGACCTTTCCAATACAAGGTCCACTGGCCTTGTGTGGCTTTGAGCACCTGAAATGCGGTTTGTCTGAACCGGGATGTGCTGAAAATGTAAGAAACACACTGAATTCCAAAGACTAAAAAAAAAAAAAAGAATGTAAAATATCTAGCTAATAATTTTTATCGTGATTACATGTTGAAAGTACAATATTTTGAGTTAAATAGAATTTTATTATTAAAATTAATGTCATTGTTTCCCTTTACTTTTTCAAAAGGAATACTAGAAAATGTAAAATTACATATGTGGCACGTGTTCTGTTTCCATTGGGCAAAACTACATTAGAAAAGGCCCAGACTTGAAGTCCAAAGACCTCCATTTAAGTTCCAGTGTAAATACTCATTGCATGCCTTTGGGCAAGTCGCGTACCTTCACTTAGTCCCCATTTCATCATCTGTAAAAAAAAGGCATAATTACAGAAAGCCTACTTACTTAAAAGAGTTATTTAAAAGACTGAGTGAGATAATGTGGCTGAAGGAGCTGTGTAAACTTTAAAGCATCACAAAGGGATCAAATTACTATTGTGTGGTTACTGATAAACAGGAGAACCCAGGTCAGAAATCTCACAATTCATTAGGGCACCCCCTGCACCAAGGTCACTGGATTGGGCGCTTTCAGATTCTTGAGAGTTTACGACCCACCCACCGAGTTAAGGAGTTACTACTGCGTGCCCTTTTGAAATGTAATATTATAAAACGGGTTAGAATAGTGATTCAGGTTAAGTAACTGGAGGCAACACAAGGCATACAAATCTTCCTAGACTTAGGTCCCGATAAACCAACCCATCATAAGTTGAAAATAGTAAGTCAAAAATGCATTGAATACACTTAACCCACTGAACGTGATAGCTTAGGCCGGCCGACCTTACACGTGCTCAGAACACTTACATTAGCCTACGGTTGGGCAAAATCGTCTAACACAAAGCTTCTTTTATAACAGTGTTGCATATCTCAGGTAATTGATCGGATGCTGTACCGAAAGTGAGATGCAGGATGGTTGCAGGGGTGCAGAGTGGATGTAAGGATGTGGGCTGTTGACCCTGGTGATCGAAAGGCTGGGAGCTGGGGCTGCCACCGCCCAGCACCAGGAGAGAGGGTCGGACTGCTAGCCTGGGGAAAGGTCCAAATTCCAAATTCCAAATTCCAAGTTTGGTTTCTACTGAACGGGTATCACTTTTGCACATCACAAAGTCAAAACACAAAAGCAAAACCCCCCAAAACCATAAGCTGAACCACCATAAGTCAGGGATCATCTGTATATAGTTAATAGTGAGTCATTTCTTTTTCTATTTGAAAATAAGCATTATTGAACTAGGACTGTAGGATTGGAAGGTTGGGTTAGGGGGGAGAGTAGCATTTTGTCTCTGTTTGCAAAGGGGTTTATCATCTGAGGGAACGGAGAAGGACAGACACAGGATGATAGGAGGAGAGAGAGGAGACAGACCGTGGAAGCCACCAGCCTCGGGGCCAGTAAAGGGAACACTGGCATTAGGAATGAGTGACAGGGGGGCTTCCAGTTCCCGACTAACTCTCCCTCTCCTCCTCTTCCTTACTAATTAGAATCTTGACTTTTTGGGGGGTTGGCAATTGGCCTAGCTTAAATACTACATTTTGGGGCCTCATCGGAAGCTAGGGGTCCCCACACAACGCAGTTCTGGACAATGAGATATAAGCAGAAGTTGGATTGGGCTTCCACAAAATTCCCATAAAAGGGAGAGACATTCAAACAGGGTGCACACGAGAGCCCTCGGCCCTCCTTCTTGCCTGGTCTGTGGGTGTGATGGTGGTGACTCCGGCAACCATTTTGTGATCGTGAATTTAAAAGTCTCACCCTACATTAGCGGAGGAGAGAGCTAGAATGAGCCTGAGACCTGGCTAACATCGTGCGGATGCTAGACTGCTCTGAATTTCCAACCTCTGATGTTTTTATTATGTGAGAGAGATGCTTCCCTATTTTGTTTAAGCCACTGTTGTTGGGGTTTTCTGTTCTATGCAGCCAACCTGATTGCTGAATAACAGTGAGCATCTTAGTGCCAAAGCTCCCAAGCTCCATTCGTCTGTGATTTTGTTGGGGTCTGGGGCCAGAAGGTCACATGGGATGGATACGGCCATTTTTAAGCCCCATTGCAGCAATCTGGGTGACAGTGAAGTGTCCTTCCCCTCCTCGGGAGGACTAAGAACCCCAGAGAAGGAGAAAACAGAAACACCACAAAGAGCAACATTTAAGAGAAGTGGCTATTTAGGTGCTTACTGCTGCCAGCCCACCCTGTTTCATAACTTCTCTGTGTAAGGGTCTAGGTAACGTAAGGGGAAAATTAATTGGCAAAATAGAGTTGAATTTGAACTGATATAAAACAATTATGAAAACACATGGGGTTCCTGGGTGGCTCAGTCAGTTGAGCATCCAACTCTTGGTTTCAGCTCAGGTCATGATCTCAGGGTTGTGGGATCAAGCCCCACGTCAGGCTCTGTGCTTAGTGTGGAATCTGTTCAAGAGTCTCTCTTCCTCTCCCTCTGCCCCTCCTGCTCTCTCTTTCTTTCTCTCGAATGAATAAATAAATCTAAAAAAAAAAAAAACACCCACATAATATAAAACTTACCATCCTAAACATTTGAATTGATTTCTTTTTTTTTTTTTTAAAGATTTTATTTATTTATTTGACAGAGAGAGACACAGCGAGAGAGGGAACACAAGCAGGGGGAGTGGGAGAGGGAGAAGCAGGCTTCCCGCAGAGCAGGGAGCCCGATGCGGGGCTCGATCCCAGGAACCTGGGATCATGACCTGAGCCGAAGGCAGACGCTTAACGACTGAGCCACCCAGGCGCCCCTGAGTTGATTTCTTTTTAATATCACTGTTTCCATCAGGTTTTCCTGCAGCTCCCATCTCAGAAGACCAGCCATCAGATGCTGCCACAGGGAAGGGGTGGGTGGGTGGTCATCTTTGGGGCTCAAGCTGACTGTCTGACTACATTATTGAGATGATGGTCTGGACATCCAGGCTTTGTGGAAATGAAGGGATTGCTAAACGACCTTCCTTTAACATATGCAGGGTCAGCCTTGGTGGATTAGATAGCAGAGTTGACCACTCCCCGTGTGGGAAGGGCTCAGGTAATGACAATGAAGAGATGGCGAGCCACCCCTTCCCAGCCCAGGGCCATGGAGGAAACATGGTAAGAGTAGCAAGGGGCGTGTGGTGTGTGCTCTGATTTCTTCCACCCAGGGCCCAGTGCTGGTGTGGCTGAGGGGATGCTGAGAAGAGAGGGGTCTCACTCCAACCAGTGGGGGATTAGAGGAGGTCACTTAGAAGCCTGCCTCTGTACCAACCTGTGGGTGGCCACAAGAGGGTAAATGTGGGGGCATAGTGGGGTTAGGAAGAGGGAGGCCCCAGGTCAGCTTTCTCCACTGGATGGGCCTGAGAAGTGTCCCTGTGAGCCCAAAGAGGGCTGGAAAGTAGCTGAGCGTGTGACTGGGAAGTTTACCAGAGGGCTTGTGGCAATAGGAATGAAGTTGCCCGACAGCCAAGGGTCATAGGGTAGACGAGCTGTGCTGAGCATCCAGTGAGAGTCCCAGTCAGACATTAGGGGGCCAAGGGTAAGGTGAAGTCTGCACAAGATCAAGAAAGCAGAGCAGGCTTCTCTGGCCATGGACTTCAGGCCACTACTTTAGACGACTGAGAGGAGTATAAAGCCCTGTGTCAGTCCGCCTTTGCTAGATAAGGCTGCACTAACAAACAGCCCCACAGCTCTGTGTCTCAAAACAGCAGTGTCTTGGGTCGCTTGGGTGGCCCAGTCGATTAAGCGTCTGCCTTCGGCTCGGGACATGATCCCGAGGTCCTGGGATCCAGCCCCGCATCGGGCTCCCTGCTCAGCAGAAGAGTCTGCTTCTCCCTCTTCCACTCCCCCTGCTTGTGCTCTCTTGTTCTCTCTCAAATAAATAAATAACAATCTTAAAAACAAAACAAAACAAAAAAACCAGCAGCGTTTTTCTCATTCACGTCCCACGTTGGTGGCTGTGGTCAGCTGGGCCCTGCCCCGTGTCTTCTCAGTCTGGGGCCCCGACTGAAGGAACAGCCCCAGTGTAGACCACATGGTTCTCAGGACAGGAGAAAGAATAAGAGAGCTGGCGGACCCTGACACTGGCTCTCAGCACATCTGCTTGAATGTAGCACATGTCCCGCGTTCTCATGCCACTGGCCAAGCCGGATGCACGGTGGCCACATCGGTGGGGTGGGGAAGGATGGCCCTCCCACTGAAATCCCTGCGAGTCACATGGTCACGAGCAGAGGTGTGGTGCCCTCTTTCAGGAAGGGTTCATTGCCTCTGCTAGCAGCCGGACCCGTTGCAGGACGAAGTGCTAATGGGGACCAGACCATGGCAGAGAAAAGCTGCCGTGTCTTCTGCTCACCTAGGTATGATCCCAGCAGGACCGGCAGCTGCTCTCACAGACCGGGGCCTCTGTCTCCCCTGAGCCTCACCGTCATCCCTGCCCGCCTCCCAGGGAATGCAAACACAGGCATCCATGAACCTTTTTTTGCTGCAGGAGCTGTTTTCCTAAGGCTGATAGGATCAACCTGTTCTGCACCTCAAACCTGTTTTCAAAAGGACTTCCCTGCTTTTTTTTTCTTTCTTTGCTTGCAGAATATTTTTATAACATACTTCGCACAGAATAAACAGAACCTAGGAGAACAGTTATTAAAGAGCTAGAAAACGCTTTCCTCACACTTGTCTTCTTTTATTTCTTCCTCCTTCAGCTGGGTGGCTCTTGGTTGGGGCCGCGCAGGTGAACCTGAGTGAATGAGCTATGAATCATGACAGGACATCTGACAAGGTGCCTGGCATCCACCCTACCTCTAAAGGAGCTGGGACACCCCCTCCCCGAGCCCTCCAGGCAAATTCTTGCTCAGCCCCATTTTGTTAATTTATAGGTTGCAGAGCACTCCCTTCGCAGCTCCTGGGGCCACTGGGCTGGGCTGGCTTGACAACAGGTGCGGGGCGGGGCAGGGGGGTGGTGGCCGCGCTCAGGGGACGGGAGGGGAGAGGGAAGGCCTCTTTCCCCATCACTTCAGCCCCACCTTTCAAGGTGCCTAATATTCCGCCATTGGAACCCCTGCCCTTGGGCCCAGCGCAGATGTCAGGAAGGTCCCACATTAAGCTGTGAAGGCCTCAGCACAATGAGTCCCTTGTGACCACCAGAGCCAGGCTGCAGGAAGGCGCTGGGGAACTGTGGGAAGCGGGGAGAGGTTCCAGGAGGGGGGATGGGAGCTCAGCAAGGGGTGGGAAGAGTGACCCAGGTGAGAGACCTACGTACACCACCAGCAGCCCCTTCTGCCCCCAGCTGGCCTCGGCTCCCCCCTACAGTTGCAGCAAGAGAGGGCGCACATGGAGGAAGCAGCCTGGCTTGTGTCCCTGGGCGGATGGAGGACTGGCATGGGAGCACCTCCGGGATGAGCTGGGTCTCCTTCCTCCCATCCCTCTGTGGAAGGGTGGGGTCTCTGCACTGCTCCCATAAGGCGTCCCTGTTGGGGGCAGGGTGGTCAGCGGGAAGGGCCCTGGGCAGCTCGGCATGGGTGGGTGGGTGAGTGGGGCTGGGGGTGGCTGAGGAGCAGGAGAGCTCTTCCCTACTCCCAGTCAGCCCACTTCCCAGGACCCTCAGAGTGCGGAACTGAAAGGAAGGCTGCCTGCCGGGGGCCTGGAGACACCATTTCGACCATCTCCTGTGTGACGCATCCCATGGTTTTTGTGGAGGCAGGCCCTGAACCTCCTCTGCCGTAGCTCCCCCCAGAGCCCTGGGTGGCTGATGGACTCACTGGCTCTGAGGAACTCATGGCTGATACCAGTTAGAGGTGTACTCCCTCCCAGGGGGATCTGCCCTTTAATAAGACTCACTAGAGGCTGGATCACCAAGGAAAGAAAGGAGAGGGAGATCATTTGAAGCAAGGAATGCTTCTGCTCACTCCTGTCATGAAGGTAATACTAGACATCACCCATATTGGTAGAATATACTAGAATTTGCGAAGCCATTTCACATATGGTACCTTACTTGCCCCTCCATCAATTGATAGGGGTAGGCATTTGCAGACGAAGAAACTGAGGCCCAGAGAGATCAGGGATGTGTCCAAGGCCACATAGCCGGATGGTGGCAGAGCTGGGTCACGGAGTGGATTCTTCCCCTCTGAGCTAGGTCCTCTCTCGGGTGCTGGCCTGCAGGGGCTCAGCCTGGGCACAGGGGTGTGAAGAGGGAAAAGCCCCGAGAGGCATGTGGAGGTGCGGATGCGGTGGGAGATGTGGACTCACAGGACCTGCCTTAGGATCTGAATTCCATCTCTTTCTCAGAAGTTAGCTAACGCCTCAGAGCCTCAATTTCTTTACCTGTAAAGTGGGGATACCACCCCTCCTCCAGCCTCTCCTGCTAGGGTTATCGTGAGGACCAGTAATGAGATTCCGGGATTGAAGAATGGTTGCAAAATGCAAAGGGCTGCCCTCATGCTCCATTCCAGGAAGTGAGGGCTGGACTCTCTTTGCGCTGTTCACACCCTTCCTTTTGGGGGAGGCAGCAGGCTCAGAAATAGCCTTTGCTTCTGTCCTCCCTGTTTCCCCCGGGATTGGGGCTGAGTGTTTTCTTCTTGAAAAACAAAAAAATCAAAGCAGTTGCAGAAAACCCAAAAGCTCATTTCTGCTTCCCCTCAGCTGCCCTTCTGCTCTCTGGGGCCAAGAGGAGAGGATGCTGCTGGAAGCCTGGAGTTAGCTCGAGCCTTCCAGAGTCCTCCCTGCCCTGCAAGGGCCACCAGCAGAGGCCTGGGCAGTGTTTGTCATCTGTTCCAAGGCCAGTGCTGCTGGGACCCTGATCTTCCTTGGGAGGTGGGACAGGGAGAGAGGAGCCTGAGAGCACCAAGGAGCCACCTGGACACGCCAGAGAAATGGGTTCTCTCCTCTTAGCCAGAAATAATCATTCACTGCAACAGACACCTTTCTGGCCATTTGCAAACTGGTGTTCAGAATCCTTTGAGTCTCTTTTTCCTCCTCTAATGATCAGTGGATGAGTTTTCAGGGCATGGTTATCTTTTTCTAGAAATAGGGAGAGACCAGTTGCAGCACACGTGTTGTGTGGGCCAGCCAGGCGACAGGTCCCAGATGGGCGAGGGCCACAGAGTGGGGGCTGTGGACACGCCTTCCCGCCCCGGACCCAGGGGCTTGCCCTGAGATGGTTAGGTGGGCCCGCTGGTCCACCCGCGTCTCCTCAGCGGTGTCTGAGGGGGATCGTCACTCAGAACTTGGTGATGGCAGCAAATGGGATTCGTTGAGAGGAGGCTCACCTCTATACAGATGAGCTATAAACAAACTGTTTCCTCAACAGTTCGGGAGTCCTATCCGTGGCAATCTCAGACAATACAAGGTTTGTGTCTCGTGTTAATTGCCAATCCTTCTTCAACGGGAGACTGAGAAAGGAATGTTCCAGTCCACGTTCTTGATCAGGTTTCCAGCATGTCCAAGTTCTGCCCTTTCTTCTGACCCTCCTCTTGCTCCAGACCATTTGGAATCCCTCTTGGGTGCACGCCAGCGATGCCCTTTCTTCTTAGGGCTTGCTGCCTAGGAAACTCTTAGTTTCCCTAACTTCCCAACGTTGGATTTAGAATACGGAGTTCAGCGGGCCTGTTTTCATAGCTCTGTTTTTTTTTGCCGTCTGCTCCACCACAGGCTGGCCGGGAGCCTGGGGGGTGGGGGTGGGGGTGGGGCTCCCAGCCAGCGTACATTCTGCTAATGAAGCGGGCTGTGCCCAGAGCCTTCTTTCTGCCACCGCCGGGTAGGTACAGTTCTTCTCTTCGCCTCAGATCTTGATAGGAAAGGCACAACGTCTGATTATTATGTCCAAGTGTTTTCCTCTATTTTACAATAGAAGCGTTTTCTAAACTAATTATCATGTGGCTATTCACTGCCACCTACCCATATACACCCCCGCATGTGTTATTGGAACATACTCACCCAAGGACCGGGCGTGAGGTGGCATTGGAGCCTATGTGTTTCTTAGCCTGGGTTCTAAGGGCTGGGTACAGGGTGCCCAGGGAGGATCCAGGGAGGCCGATCATGTAGTTACGGGGTTTTGTTTGAGGGGTTTGGGAATTCATTCTGGAATGGGGAGGAGTGGCTGGCGAACACATCACCTGCCTGGTGGGGTCTGGGGAGGAACCCACTGACACAGAACCGGGGATTCATTCATTTTCCTAAATAACTGATGGTCAAATTCTTCTTTGACAATTGTCTTCTTTGACAATTTCACAATGGAAATTAGGAAATATTTTTAACTAAATGATAGTAAAAAGAGTACATTGCAGAACATGTACGATGTAGTTAATGCCAGACTTAGAAGAAAATTTACAGACTTACATGCTTATATTAGAAAAGAAAGGCTGAAAATCAATGATTCAAACATCCAGCTCAAGGGGTTAGAAAAATAAATTCAACCCAAAGAAACAAAATCTAAGGCAAATTAAACACAAAGAAAGTAGAATGGTAAAAATAATGAAGATGTGAGCACAGATTAATAAAATCGAAAACAGACAAGCAATAGAAAGGAACCGCAAAGTTGGTCTTATGAAAATACCGGTGAAATTAACAAGCTTTTGGTAAATTCAATCATGGAGAGAGGAAGGGGGAGAGTGAGAGAGGGAGAGGAAGGAGAGAGAGAGTGGGAAGGGGGAGGGGGAATGGGGGGGTGGAGGAAGAGGAAGAAAGAATGAGTAATTGATACCAACAGTGAGGTAGGGAATTGAGATTCTACAATAATAGAATAATAATTCTATTATTAAACAGACAGTAAGAAGATATTATGGACAACTTATGCCGATGTGTTTGATAAATGAAATGGACCAATTGCTTGAAAAAACACAACTGAAATTTGCCACAAGTAGAAAATCTGGAAACTCAAAACTTACAGAAATTGAATCCTTAGGGGGTCTTGGGTGGCTCAGTCAGTTGGTTAAGTGTCTGCCTCCAGCTCAGGTCATGATCCCGGGGACCTGGAATCAAGCCCTGCATGGGGCTCCCTGCTTGGTGGGGAGTCTGCTTCTCCCTCTCCCTCTTCCTGCCACTCCCCCTGCTTGTGCTTTCTCTCTCTTCATTAAATAAATAAATAAATAAATAAATAAATAAATAAATAAAAAAAATCTTAAAAAAAAAAGAAGAAAGAGAGAAATTGAATCCTTACTCAACTCAATATATGCTTCCTGCAAAGGGAACTCTAGGCCCAAACACCTTCAGTAGCGAATTTTACCGAGCATTAAAGGAAGAAATAATGGCAGTATTACATGATCTTTTGCAAAGAATAGGAAAAGGGGAAACATTTCTCAATCTGTTTTCTGAGTCTAATAAACCCTTGATACCTGATAAGGACATTACAGGAAGGAAAAATTCCAGGCCTATTTGTCTCATGAATATAGATGCAAAGTTCCCTAAAGAAATATTAACAAGCCAAATCCAGAGATACACAAAAGATACTAAATTGTGACTAAATTTGGCTTATTACAGAAATGCAAGATTGGCTTAGCATTTGAAAAGCAATCAGTTTGGTTTATCGCATTAATGGGATAAAGGGAAAAAGCATAAGGTCATCCTAATTGGTGCAGAAACATTATTTAATAAAATTTAACATACATTAATTGAAAGCACTCTTAGGCAAGAAGAGACAGAACCAACAGGATGTGTGTGATAGTGTATGTGCGTGTGTGTGTGTGTGTGTGCATAAAGAGAGAAAGAGAGATTTTAAGCAATTGGCTCACTGGTTCATGCAGTTACGGAGGCTGACATGTCCTAAATGTGTAGAGTAGGCCAGTGGCTGGAGAGCCAGGCAGGAGCCGACGCTGCGGTGGGACTGGTAATGCTGAGCAGAGGTGAGGATGTGATGCCCCGAGAGCTCTTACACATTGCTGGTGACGGCATAAGTTGAAAACTGTATGAACACGTGCATACCCTATGACCCAGCAAGCCCACGCCTAGCTGTACACCCCCTGGAAATGCATTCATAGGACTCCCGAAAGTCATGTATGCAAATGGCCTTTGGAGCTTTATATCGGACCCCGAAACCAAATGTCCATCATCAATAGAATGGCTAAACAAATATTGGTATATTCATACAGTGGATACCAGCCTGCAATGAGAATGGTTATTTAGCCACGTCGAACAACATGGGTGAAACCCACAAACATAGTATCGAACGAAGAAGCCAGACACATAAGAGTATACGCAGCATGATTCGGATTATATAATGCTGGACACCAGGCAAAACTCATGTTCGGTGTCAGAGGTCAGGATGGTGGGTGACATTTGGGTGGGAGGGAGGGGGTGGTGATTGCAAAGGGCGTGGACAGGGCTTCCGGGCTACTGCTCACGTGTTTCTACTTCGCGGGACGGTTGGCCGGGCCGCATGGTGCAGCCACTTTGGGAAATTCATTACGTTTACATTAAAAAAATTAAAAAGTGAGAAAGAACAGGGGAACGTGATCTGGAGATTGCACGGAGAGACAACTCTTTCCAGAAAGTTTGCTTTCAGGGCAAAACGGGAGGCGAATGGGCAAGAGGGATTTTTTTCGATTTAGTCTGGCTTTGGAATTCGGATGTGTTTGCACGCTGTTGGGAATAAAGCAATCAAGGCCAGAGCATGGATGAAGCTGGAGGGGAGGCCAGGATGGCTCGAGTGGCGTCTGTGAGCAGTGAGGGTGCAGGAAGGGGGCGCAGGTGCCAGGCAGAGTCCGCCCAGGCCCGCAGATCACCCAGCGAGGTGTGCAGGGAGCTCACACAGGCCCCCTCCTCCCCAGGGCACCTCCTGTCCCATTGCCCAGGCCTCCTGCCCCGCAGGGGGCCTGCCCCAAACTCACTCTCTCACACCCAGTTGGATTCTTCGCTTCCTGAAAGGGAGACAGGGGCCGGAAGGTGCAAGTGAGTGGCCAGCACCCTTTGGGCAAGGTGCAGGAAGAGCTTATGGCCGTGCAGGAGGTGGAGGTCCCAGCCTGAAATGGGCTTTGAGGGGTATTCTGTGGATTTCTGTCCTCAGGAGCTCTTGTCCTGATTGGTTGGTTCTGGGTACATCAGGGGATGGCCACCGGGCATTGGTCGCCTGGTCCTCTGCCCTCTGTCCCATTCCTGACCTGCTTGGGGCAGTGGCTGTCTGGCCACTCACCACTCTTAGAGGACCCCAGGGCTCTCCCTGTGAGCAGGGGGAGGGACTCTTGGCTTCGGGAAGGGCAGGAAGCCAGCTTAAAAAAGCACATTCCTTGGCAGGTTAAAAAACATTTTTTTTTAAGTGTAAAGACTTAACCTTTGCTAGGAAATGGTTGCGGTATTTTCTTTAAATGAAAAGAGACCATTGTAAGTGGAACTTTGGAAAATACACAACATCCTGGTGCCTTTCTCCAGGGCGGTCCCAGGCAATCCTTGTCAGGCCGACTCTGGTCTTTCCTCCAGATGGTCTCTCCTTGTACTGTGTGAAGAGCCTGGACCAGCAGACTGGCCCCTGGAAAGGCCACTGGAATGCCGGGCCCCTCCCCAGAAGGGGACGCCCACGCAGAAGGGGCTTCTTGCTTCCTGCAGTGGCCTCCACTCAGGGCCAGCTGTAAAATTTGTGGGCCAAATGCAAAATGAAAATGCAGGGCCCCTGGTTCAAAAACTATTAAGACCTTCAGGATGGTGACAGCAGAGCATTAAACGGAGTGCGGAGCCTCTCAGAGCACAGACCCTTCTAGTGAAGGACCCCGTGTGACCACCCAGGTCCCAAGCCTAGCCTCCACTGGATTCTGGCAGATCATATCACTCTCATTCTGCAGGCCAACTTGAGTTTTTGAATCTTCTCTCTTAGGTGGTACCTCCAGGGCCAGACAGGGATGCCAGAGAATACAGGGCAGGGCTCAGGGCTTCCTTCTGGGGTCCCACCCCCACCCCTCTCCCACATACCACAGCTGGCAACAATTTCCCAAGCTGGCTCCTTGCTCGGATTTCTTTTACATTTCATAGATTGAGCCCCTCGGTCGTGAAAACATTCTGGGTTGAATCTGTGCTTGCTTGTAACCCGGGGGTCTGGGGTAATCAGGGAACACAGAACCAGCTGCATCGAGTGAGTGCTGGGTTCCTTGATGCTCCTTGAACTGTTTGCAAGCCTTCCTACAGGGCCTACTGTAAATAGGAAAGTACAAACACATGCCGATCTTGCAGTGAATTAAAACCATCCGCTGCTTTCCCTGAATTTTAACACATACTGGCTTGTGTTGATGCAGCATTTATTACCTTGCATGCTACTTACAGACTTGTGTAGCTCTCGACGAGGTCAGGCCCAAGCATCTGTGCCTTCCTGGGTCCAGGAGGCCCATCTCGCCCTACAGCCTTGTTCCCGGGGGGCAGCCTGACCTCACAAGCCCAGACCCTCACCAGAGCTTTGCGGTCCGATGCAGTGGGCCACGAGCCACTTGTGGCTCTTGACCACTTAAAACGTTGCTAGACTGAATTGAGATGTGTTGTTCATGTACAATAGATACCTGCCTTTGAAGGCTTAGTTCAAAAAAAAGGATGTAACACATCTCGTTACTAATTTTTTTACATTGATTACATCTTGAATGGTAATATTACTTAATATAATGGATAACATAAAATATATTATTAAAGTTAATATTGCATGTTTCTTTTTCCTTTTTTAATGTAGCTACTAGAGAATTTTAAATGGTATTTGTGGCATTGTAATTCTATAGGCAGAGCTGTTCTGAAGCCTCTTCTTGCGTATTTCTATGTCCAAGTGTATGTGAATTTCACACACACACACAGACACACACAGACACACACACCCCTGAGCAACTGACAGAATCTTGGAAGGAAAACCAGGCCCGGTGAGATCATGTGACTTGACCCCGAGTGCTGCCTCCTCCAGGAAGACCTCTCAGAATGTCCTGGGGCCACCTAACACTGTGGAGCCAGGGGCCTTTGTCTGGCCATGGGTGATCTGTCTGCCTTGTTTTATCCTCCAACACATACCTATTGAATAGCTACAGTTGTGAGGCCCTACAGCATAGTGACATCACCGTGCAGGCTCTGGACTCTGCATGACCTGGATTCTGGGCCTGGCCCTACCGCTTATGAGCTGTGTGCCCTTGAACTAGTTACTTACCACTTCACGCCTTGGTCTTTTCATCTGTAAAGTGGAACTTAGAGCACTGAGGCAGAATCAGGATGGTGACCCAGGAATCTCCCTCACAGGCTCACTGTGAGGATGAATTAGGACAAGGCACAGAGACAGCCATCCGGCCCCTGGACTTCATAGGGCTCAGCTGCCTCTGAGGAAGGAAGGGACAGGACCGAGGGCAGCAGGTAAGTGTGGCACCTATGATCCTGGCAAGTCTCCGAGGCAGAGCAGAGAGACCCTGTACTGGCCAGGACATGGTGCCAAAGGTGGGAATCCAGGAAGGTGTCTGCTCAGGATGCCAACCTAGAGGGCCTGGCATAGGCGGGCTTGGGGGGATGTCTGGGTTGATGATGGGGAGCTAGAGTATGAGTGAGGAGTGGGCAGTTCTGAATGCAGAGCATCCCCCCAGCTGGAGTCAAGCTAATGGGCAGGGCCGAGGGAGTGGGCTCAGATCACATCCCAAGTCCTAAATTGGTGGATGTGCAGGGTTGAACCCATCTTTTCCTTGCAGTCTTGCTCCTCTAAGGCAACTTAATTTGGGTAATGCTTGTTGATGAAACACATCCCAAAATGTCAGTGGCTGAATGTAATAGACTTTAATGTCCCCTCTGCAAGGGGCTGAGGTGGGTGTTCCTGCTGGCCGGCAGGAGGCCTTCCATGTGGTGATTCAGGGATCTAGGCTCTGTGCATCTAGTGGCCTGCCCTTCCTTATGGCCCAGAGTTCTCTGCGGCCATCCAATGGGCAGACAGGGAGGAGCTGGTGGAGAAGGTACGAACTCTTTTAACCCCTCTGGCCTGGTGTGACCACTCGCGCTCCCACTCCAGCCAGGAGAACTAGTCACACGGCCCCTCCTAGATGTGGCTGGAAAATGAAGACTCTACACAATGGAAGAGAGAGCATCGATTTCTGGTGGCCGTCTCGCCAGCTTCCACTCTGAGGGGAGAGCCAAGCCAGCCACGGGCCCCCGTTCTCCCTACCAGGCCCCCACCGTTCTGCCACCTGCAGGTCGCTGTAGCCAGGTCCTGAGAGGGCTCCCGAAAAAGAATAGAGGAAAATAACCACGACCCTCCCTAGGGAGCAACCCAGGCAGACACACTCGAAGAGACAGTGAGCACCATGGGCTTACACTTCAGCCCCCTCCAACCACCCAGGCTTGGCCTGTAGGAACAGAACTCAGGGAGCAAGCCAGGCCTGCAGTCTGGATCTGGAGAGAGTGTGGGGAGATGGACCCACTAAGGCTTCCTGGAGCTCCTGCTGTCCCGGCCAGGGGCAGCTGGGAGTGGTCTCAGAGGGATCTCCTGGGGTCTTCTGGGCAGCTCTCCCCATGTGCTTTAGTCACTGTGCTGGCAAAATCCAAAGTCCCCGATGGTCAGGGCTGGACCGAGGGTGAGAGGTGTGGGTAGGATTGAGGGCAGGACATGTCTTATTATCTGACCAGGCTTCTTACACACCTGCTGGCCACTGAGGAGGACATGAAGGACAACAAGGCCAGCTGGGCCTCAAGTTGTTCATGATTTTATGGAGAAAATGATCAAACATCAGTACTTCTGTCTGAAGCAGAATATGCATCAGGCCCTTCAAAGAGGAGGGGTAGATGGTGAAGGCCAGAGGGGAAGGGGCTCACATGAGCAAGTCAAGCCTTCCCTTGGGGGCAATCACAGAAGGCTTCCTGGAGGCTGAGGCCTGAAGGATGCAGAGGGAAGAAATAGTGTTCCCATACGTGGTGCTTTATTATTTCCAAAGCCAGGGAGCCAGGCAAGGTAGAGAGGGTGGCAGGGACAATTACCTCCATTTGACAGGGGAGGAAGCAGCTAAGCTTAGCTTAGCCCAGCTAAGCTCTTGGCCCTAAGTTGCACAGGACTTTATGAGTGAGAAAGCAGATGTCGGCCTAGCAGCTCTGCGTTCTTTGTATGAGCTTGATAAGCACGTTTCTCCCTCAAGGCTGGTCAGGGCTAGGTTCTCAGGTGTGGCTGGGAACTCCCATCCAAGGGAGCAGATCCTCCCTGGGAGCTTCTCAGGGCTGGGTGCTCAGCCTCCCCTACAGAACATGTGTTTCCTGTTTTCCTTCCCCCCCCCCGGCTTAGGACAGAGAACAGGGTTTTCCTGAGCGGAAGAGCCTCAAAGACCTGGCCCACTACCAGCTAACTCTAGCTGATCTGCTTGCTCATGGTTCTTGTTATCCAGAATGATGAACCCCCTCACCCTCCCTCCCAAGGGTCTTTATGGCCATTACATCCCCTCCCTCTCCCAAACTTCCAAGGCCTGGAATTCAAATCCAGGGCTGGGACTCCCACCTTGGTATTCGTAGAAGACCCTTCGCTCATCAGCCGAACCCCTTGGTGAGATCTGGGGATTGTGCTGCCTTGGAACCTAGGAGCTGGGGCTCTGGGGCAGGTCTTGGCCCCGGGGCTCAGGCACTGAGCCAGGACTGTGGCCAATCCTGCAGCCATTAGAAGTTCAGAGCCCCGAGAGCTCACCCAGCTCCTCACCCCTACACTGTTTCCCACTGTCCCGGGGCGGAGGCTGGGGCCAGTGGGTGACATCACCCAGCTGTCCAGCCTGCATCACATCAGGCGAGGCGGGGGAGACCTAGGGCTCAGTGCGTCAGTCTGCTCTGAATCCGACTCAGCATCTTGTCCCACAGTCGGGTCCAGAGTGCCCCCTGCTCCTCGGATGCAAGAGATGTGCAGAATGAAAGAGGGGAAGGGCAAGAGAGCATTCCAGGTCTGCAGAGCCTTGGACCCCCCGGGTGTGGGCGTGAGCCCTGAGGAAGAAAGGCAGGATTTCATAGAAACAGAATACAATGCTGGCTGCCATTCCGTTGGGAGGAAGGGAAAATGGGGGGGGGGGGGCGGATGTAGGTCAAAGTGAACACATTTTCAGTGATAAGAAGAGTACGTTCTGAGGATCTAATGTACTGTGACTGTAGTTACCAATACAGTTTTGCAGACTGGAAAGTTGCTGAGAGTAGATCTAAGTGTTCTTACAACACGAGCACGGAGTTCATTATGTTACCTGTGTGAGGCGATGGATGTATTAATTCTCTTGATCTTGGTACTAACTCTACACAGTATGTGTGTATCAAATCATCACATTGTATACCTTAAATACATACAATTATGGTTGTCAATGATTCCTCAATAAAGTTCAAACAACAACAAAAGAAGCGTATTGGCCTGCGCTCCCCAGCGTGCCTCCCACCCTCCGGGTGAAGAGGAGGAGAGGGCCTTTCCGTTCCCTTCCCGTTCCCACCCTACCCCTGCAAAGAGGGTGCCTCCCCTGCTCAGGCCCCCGGAGACCCTGGTCCTGTGTTTGGGAATGGCTCTTGGCGGGGTGGGGGCGTTCTGTCAGATGTGGTGCTGGATTCGAGAGGACTTGGGGCGGGCGAAGGCGGGTCTGGGTACTTGAGTCAGTGTGGGTGCTTGCGGGGCTTGGAGAGATGTGACATTCAGACCCTGCCTTGGCCTATAGTCCGGAGTGGGGAAAACCACCCCCGATGACCCGGCCTTGGGGCTTTGAAACCCCCCTTCCTCACGAGGGCTGTAGGCGCGGGCCGCCCAGTTTATTAGGTACAGGTTTATCTGGGGCTAATTTAACTTAAGATAATTGTGCCAGAGGCCGCAGCCCCGAGGCCCCTGCCCGAGTAATTACTCTCCTTCCTCTTTCATCTCTGGGGGCCGTGCCCCTTCGCAGAGCTCCCTGGGCCCTCACTCACTTGGGTCCTTCCAAGGCCTCGGGAGGGGTCCTGGCAATGCTTTTGCGTGGTCTCGTGTTTCTGTTAAACTTGCAAAAGCATGTTCTGGTGACCACAGTCATTTGAGGCCGCTGCTTCTTTTCATCCCGACGTCCCCTCTGTGCCGTGCTCCCTCCTGTCCGGTGGCGGTGGAGTAACTGGTGGCATTTTGGGGACCCGGCTTAGGGAACCTGGAGTCGGGGACGCATTTGGAGCGGGCGGATGGGACGTACGATGCCGATGCAGCGCACATGTGTGACATTTCACGAAGGAGGTCTTGGGTCACTTGTGTGTAACGGGAGGGTTATTTGAGGAGGAATGGTTTCCACAAGCTCTCAGACGACCCCCCGCGCTGACCCAGCTGGTGCGATGGGGCCGGGGAGGGTCCTATGGCTCTCAGGAGGGGCGGCGTGTGGGAAGCGGTAGAGAAACAAGGTTAGAAGTGTCTGGAGCCAGAAGCCAGTCCTCGGGAAGTCGTTTTAATCTTACAACGCGTATGAAACCTGTTGAGGGTTTACCCCCAACTGACAGCGATCTTAAGAATTCACACGACATCAGTCGTGAAGCTGAAATAAACTTTTCTTTTTTTTGGTTTATTTTTATTTTTTTTAAAGATTTTATTTATTTATTTGACAGAGACACAGCGAGAGAGGGAACACAAGCAGGGGGAGTGGGAGAGGGAGAAGCAGGCTTCCCGCGGAGCAGGGAGCCCGATGCGGGACTCGATCCTAGGACCCTGGGATCAAGACCTGAGCCGAAGGCAGTGGCTTAACCGACTGAGCCACTCAGGCGCCCCTGAAATAAACCTTTCTAAACTCTGCACAGCAGAGCACATATTTCACCCAGCCGTGGTAGAGGAAGGGCCATTCT
>NC_138378.1:53739478-53810036 GCF_054177405.1 Leptonychotes weddellii
CGAAGGCAGTTGCTTAACCAACTGAGCCACCCAGGCGCCCCTATTCACGATTTCAATACCTGATTTCTGGATCTCATACAGGACCAGTCCCACAGGGGAGCCTTCAGCTTTCCCTCTTTCTCCCCTGAGCATTTCAGCTCAGCTAAGTTCATCCACTATTGTTGAGCACCTAAGTCTGGAGACACTCCATCTGAGGTGGGTTGGGGCTCGGATCAAGGTTGTCTCCATGTGGGTTTTGGCTAAACTCCTCCTCCTGCTGTGAAACAGCCTTCCTCGTGAGCTACCCACTCAGGCAAACATCTTTGATTGTGGGGAGGTGTTCATTTGAGATTTGGAGTAATTTGGACAGGGCTGGGAGGAAGTAAGTTTTGGCTTAGGTGATCTTTCCTCGTGGAAGTACAGAAAGAGAGTGAGAAAACGATGTTGGGAGAGATATTCAAACAGGACATTTAAAATCACATACGCTCACCCATCCCCATATAAACAACTGCTTTGCTGGTTACAACTTACTCTTAGCTAGTCCTTGAAGCTGTTCCCCAAGGACCTCTCCTGGTCACACCTGGTTCCCATTACTGGATCTACTTGAAAGCAGTAAAGCTGCCTTTCTTCAAAAGTACTGTGAAGCACGGTAATTCACTCTGACCTGCCCCTGGGTTGTCCAGAGTGGCTCATCTGACACTTTCATGTGATCAGTTATCCACAGCCCCTCATGGAGGTGAAGTCTGTCCAGACAGAGACAAGTAACTGGCCTGCCAGTTGAAAATGCCATCGGAATTCAGCACATAGCCCCGTGGGCAGGCCTACCGGCCCTGCACATTTGGTTGGCAGTCTTACCTTGTGCACCATGCTCTGTATGCAGGCATGTTCACCTTGGGTACAAATGGGGCTGCCTGCCTTTGCCCGGACCCCTGGATGGAAGTCCCATCCCCTTGGTCAATAGAAAACTGGGGAGAGCTGGGAGTCAGTTACCTTTGGGGGGATATGCAGCTCTCTTAAAGAAAGGGGCAGCCCTTTCTCATCCTTAAAGCCTAAGGAGGGGGACACCAAGCGATCTATCCTTAAAGGCCCCATTATCCATGTTTCCTTGTTCAAAGATCATTTGCCCACATTTAAATGTCTTCGGAAGGTTAAAAAAAAATCTTTTGAAGGTGCTTGCAAAATGCTTTTTAGATTTTGAAGGAACTTAGGAAATGGGAGGATGGACTTAGTGGCGTGCGCTGTGTGAGCCGAGCAGGAGACACGAGGTGTGGAGAGACCTGGCAGAATGGAGAGGGGGTAGCTGCTCTCCCACGGCTGGGTAAGGCCAGGGCTCCTGCATTTTCTGTGGGTCGAGTGGATGCCAAATCAGGTAGCTGGACTTGAGTCCCCTTGGTGTTAGCCCTTCTCCCGTCCCCTTCCTCCCTTCCTCCTATCCTTCCCCACACCAGCCTGCTGCACACTGAGTGAGAGGCACCAGCAGCAGGAGGCCCTAGAGTCAACAGTCTTTGGTCCTTGCAGGGCCTTCTGAGGCACCCAGACCTGCATGCCATGGGGGTGCCAGCCCGTGGATGCCTTCCCCACCGAAGGCACCAAAGGTCATTGGGCTTAACCAAATAACGAGCAGCAGCAACCACCCCTGAAAGGACTTCATCCTAGGTTAGAAGATGTTTGCCCTTCTCCCTGTCCATCTTCTTTGGGATGAGCTAGCCCTGGAGGAAGTGGCGGGGGGGATGTATGTGAAGATTCGATCAGATTCCTTCTCCAACTCAAGTAACCACAGCTCTGGCCTCTCCTGGGAAAGGAAGGAGAACAAACAAACAAACAAGCAGAACTGAGTCCTAATGAACAAACCCAGATGGTCCTAGAAACTCAAGGAAATGGAAAAGTATGGATTAGACCACGAGGTAGACAAGAGGGCTTTTAATCAAGGGGAAAAGGAATTTGTCATAGTATAGATAGGGGAAGAGAGAAGAAGTAAAACCATTTTCATGTTTATTTCCTATTGAGACTCTTCAATAAACCCCAGTTAGATGCGTGAATTCTTTCAGGATCAGCACACAGTTCTATAGATTCATAAGCCCTCAAATTGTTAACGGAGCCACAAAGGTAAAACACAGCCAAGAGTCAGGACAGCTTAGGGCTAAACTTTAAAGACAAAGCTTCCAAAAGGAGACTTCATACTGGGGAAATGATTTTTTGAACGAGGAAAACACGAATGCCACGAGACAGTTCGCCGTGGGCACTCCAGCAGAAATGGTCATCATTGTGGAAAAGGGCCAACAAGATGCTGTGGGTGGCCACGGAAGGCTGTGGACTAGCCACAGGTACAAAGGAGCGGGAATTCTGAAGCATGAACGAAGCGAGGGGGAGAGTGGAGAGAAGAGAACACGACACTGAGGACAGCAAACGTGTCTGAGAAGGAGGCTGGTCTCCGCATTGCCTCCGTCCCCCTTCTAGTTCCTTCCCTCATCCACCCTGGCAAATGGAATGCCCACAAAGCTGTGACTCATGCGGTCCAGTCTCAGTGGTGTTGGTTCAAAAGAATAGAGTTTGGAAGCCAAATGTTACGTCATTATAATTTCATGTCTTTCTTTGCGTCCCTCAGTCGTGAGAGGGGATACTTCCTAGCCTACCCCCCATTTCTCTAGCGGCCTCTGTGCCTCCCCAGGGCCAACTCTTCTTTCTCCTCTCCCGGTAAATTCCACCTCAAAGTTACCCCAGTCCTAGCCCAGTGCCTCTTGCATCTTCCTCTCCTCTCTCTTTTACTTCCAATTCTGCTTGTCAAAGTCCCAAAGAACCACTTTGCAGGCAGGGGTGTCTTCAAGGGTGGGAAGGAAAAGCAAAGACGTGGGCCCAGCTGGAGTCTGTCTCCCTTGCAGGAAAGGGGAGGGGGGAGGCTTGGAACAATCACAGGTCAGTTATTTTATCCTGTTAAACAATAAGTATGTACGTTCTTTACAGCCAAATGACCCTGACGAGGACACTGTGTGACCCAGACTGAGTTATTTAACCTCTCTGAGCTGCAGGTTCTTTAGCTTTAACTGGGCGTGATGATTTCTGCCTCATGGGGGTGGCCGAGAGAGTTGAATGGATGACCCGTGAGAAACACAGTGTCCCTTTGAACCCAGTGGCTAACCACATCTCTCTGTGGACCCCTGGGAACACAGAAGAACAGCGTCTACAGCTCAGGAGATAGGATTTCCTCAGAGCCCCCAGGATCAGGGGCTCCTCTGGGGCAAGGGCCTTCTCTCAGCTGCTGTGGGCTCTCTCTAACTCCCTGCTCCGCCCTCCAGACTTGCTCAGCTGTCGGGGGTGGGGGGGTTCTGTTTTCCTCAGATGTCGGAGGAAGCCTCCATTTGATCTGATCTCCTGGTTAGTTTGATTTGGTACCTCTCGTGTGCCCATGGAGCCCCAGGCCTTGCTGGGGGAGCCTCTGGCATTATTTTAGAGGTGTTGGTCTGAGGGGCTGCTTGGGAAACATTCCTCCTTGGACACCCAGGAAGAAGGGCTTCTCCAAGCAAACGCCCCTCCTGGGCCCAGGGTCTCTGTATGTGCCTCATTCCCTTTTGCTGCTCTGAGTGGGCCGGGTCCCCGGGGTCCTCTCAGATGGCTGAGGCCTTCCCTCCTGCCCAGGACGGAGCCCCTGAGGCCAGCAGTCCTCCCCGCTCGCTCCCTCAGATTCTGTGGAAATGTGGGCTTGCGGATCAAAGGTGGAAATCTGAGGGAAGGCAGGCAGGAAGAAGGATGGAAGTCACTGCTCCATCACAGGGCTGTGATGTGAGGCTCCTGGGATTCTATCCATGGCAGGCGAGCACAGTGCTTACACATAGTGAGTGCCCCACAAAAATGTGTCAGGGGGCTGTTGATCTAACGTGTTGGGTTTTCTTCATGCCTAGGAGCCAAAAGGGGAAAAATGACTGCCGCACTGGCTTCTTTTGCTCTGTGACCAGGCCAGCACGACCTTGAGATAAACAGTCAACACTCAGTGTCTGGGTGGGCGCTCACCCAGGCTGGGGGGCTGCTCTGACGGGTGGGCATTGGGTCACCTTTCCACTGTCTGTGGACAAAGCAGGACCCGTGTCAACAGGATGGGGAGGCCCGAGGAGTGGGGAGGGAGAAGCCGTTTCACGCACTTAGCCAATCTGCTGCTTAGAAACACAAACAAATAATGAGCGTGCTAATTACTAATGATAACACGGTTTGAGGGTTTTCAACACATATCGGTTATTTCCTTTGGGTCTCCCGGCAGCCTGCCTGGGAGATGGGACAAGCATTCCTCCTGGATAAGGGGACTCACAGGCCGAGAGGTGGGGGAACTTGTGTAGGTTTACGCTGCCGAACTCAGATTCAAACCTGGGCCTGTGTGTCACCACCTCCGGGCAGGCTGCCCTTATCACTGCCCTGTTGCCTCCCTCCAGGAGGGCGCAGGCCAGCGAGGAGGCTGGTGCTAACTCGGCGGGCCACTTTCTCCCGTGGGTAGAGAGGGGGCCACACTCTCGGCACCTGCAGGAGCAGAGACCCCCCCCAGATCTCTGAAAATTCCTCTTTGGCCCTGGGCAGGCCCCTTGGGCCCAGGAGTCATTCTGCCCATGAGCCAGGGAGTGGGATGGGGCAGGGGCAGGGGTATGGGCCTTGGAGTGGGGTAGCCCTGGGGTTCCAAACCCAGGCACTTACAAGCTGTGACTTCAGACCAATCACCTTCTATGTCTGGGCTTCATGTCCTTCAACTGAAAGCAGAGGAACGGCTGGGGAGGGGCAAAAGAATTCTAATTTCTTATTTTTGCTGTGAGTTTCTTACACTTGCCCCATAAACGTTCTTCTAGCTCTGTGGCCACAGAAACCCCTCAAGACTGCCCAGGAAGAGGCCGTGCAGGGTGAGGGAGGCCTTACGGCCAATGGCAGGTGAGAGGCCGACGGGGGTGGGGGCTGGAAAGGAAGTAGTTTCTCGGCAGCTTCTGCAGCCAGAGGCCTCTTGCACACCTCTGGAGGCCTTTGCAGTCTTCCGAGTGCTTTATACACCTGACCTAGGGGGGTTGGCACCCCATTTTACAGCTGGCGAAGCAGAGGTCTGGAGGAAAAAGGAATGCTAGTGAATTCCTAGTCCCTGCCCGGCTTGCTCAAGGCACTCTGGCACCTTATTTTGCCCCAGTACAGACCCTAGGGGGTCAGCATGACTGTACCCATTTGCTGCTGAGCGAACTGAGGCTCAGAGAGCAGTAAGTAGACCATGGTCAAGCAGCTCCCAGGAGGTGCAACTAGGCTGATCCTTCGGGGGATCTGATTGCAATGCCCACACTTCATTCACCATGAGGACAGGCCAGGCGCCCGCTCAAGGTCAGCCTCTGGACTCCCAGCCCGGTGTTCTTGCCTTGGCCCACATTCCCCTTGCTCTGCTCGGAGCCTTCAGGGGACGCTAAGTTGGGAGCCAATGGTTCTGGGTTTGCCTTCTCTGGGGCATCCCATTTCCAGTGGGTTCCCACGGGGCGCTGGCTTGGCTTCTTGGAAAGAGAGACCCATGAGAAGTCAGTGCCCGAGAGCTGCCCTCGGGGCAGCTGAACTCCACCTTGCCCCTTCCCGTCAGCCCAGTCTTGCCTCCCACCTAGGAGGCCTTCCACGTGGCAAGTGCTGTCAGGCTGGGTAGGGCCCCGAATGGCGCTGTCACTTACACCCATGCGGGAGGCTCCGACCTGCCTGGGGAGGCCACGTGTCCCTCAGGGCCTGGGAGCCCCTTCTCCCGGGGCCAAGGTGTCGCTTCCCTCGCTGGTTCTGTGGTTCAGCGCTTATTTCTGTGGCCTGGGAAGCGGGGGTGGACCAAG
Source organism: Leptonychotes weddellii (assembly GCF_054177405.1). Classification (NCBI taxonomy): domain Eukaryota; kingdom Metazoa; phylum Chordata; class Mammalia; order Carnivora; family Phocidae; genus Leptonychotes; species Leptonychotes weddellii. Next base: position 53,745,274 of record NC_138378.1, read on the forward strand.
GAGTATGCAAGGGTTAACTTAATTTTGGCTGTTATTCCTTTTTGGCCTCTGCAAGTCAGCTTAACAGGATCTCAGCTTTCCTATTGCCTCACCATTGAAACAGAAACCAGACCACAAGGGGGTCTGGAGATGGTTAAACCGTGATGCCTCCCGGTGGGCTGCAGGGCCTCCTTGGAGATATGGCTAGGAAATAACTGCTCGCCTGTCGCCAGAGTGAAGGAAGGGGCAGGGAAATAGGGGCTCCCGGCAGAGGGGAAGGAGGGCGGGTGTGGGGTCCCAGCCCCACCACCTAGACATCTGTAAGTCTCAGCCTGCCTCTCGGGATTCCGTGCGTAAAAAAGCGCTAAGCTTGGCACGAAATCCGCCTAACTCAATAATTGTCAACCCTACCGAACTTCTGGTTTTTCTCTCTCCCACTCCCCTACTCCCTGGGCCTTTGCAATTCCTCTTCTTGCTTCCTGAAGTGGCCTTCCCTCTGCTCATTTCCTGGCCAGCTCCTCCTTCAGGTATCAGTCTGAATGCCACTTCCTCCAGGAAGCCCTCTAAAACTGGGCTGGGGGCCTCATGGTGCCTGAACTTCCCCTTCCAGTCTCGTCCCAGGCCCTCCCGGCTTCCATCATGTCTCTGGTTTCCGCAGGGGGCCGGGTCGAATGTGGCTCCCTCACCTTGGAGCCCTGGCAGTGGGCCCTGCGGGGGGTCTGAACCATTCACCAACTTGGGAGGGAAAGAGGAATGGGCAGGGAGCGGGGAGGGACAAGTCACCAGGGCTCCGACCCACTGGGTGCCCTCTGGGAGCCACGAGCAAGGGGAATTAGCCAATCCCGAGGTTGAGACTCTCCTGCCAGGATCACTTTGCTCTCCACAGTGGTTTCCATTATTTTTCACTTCCAGACTATTTTGGAAGCTGGATGCCATGGGAACTGAGTCTTTGGAAAGCCCCGGCCTCTTTTCCCCTCCTGCCCCCACCCCTCCTTCCAGCTCCGTTCCCTCTTAATTGGTTTTTAGTTCCCTGGCTTTCAGGCTGGTCTGTTTATTTTGATTGCAACTCCACAGAACAAATCTTTAATGAAGCAGCTTGTGGGGAGAGCCCTTAGCAGCTGCCTGCCCCCAGGGAGTGGGGGAGGTGCCGGGCCGGGGCCCCAGCCCGGGCAGCCCGGGGAGGAGGCAGTGGCCAGGCGTGGGGTGGCGGTGGGTGGTTGGGGCCCAGGCTTCCTTCAGGTATAGTCCGGAGATGAGGAGACAGAGCTTGCCCTCCCCAAGCTGTCTGCAGCCTCAGCCTGGAGGACCACACGGCCCTTCTCAACAACCCAGGGGCCTTCACAGGACTCCCCCAGTCCTCCCAATGGCCCTGAGGGGGTGCGCTCTACAGATGAGGGGAGAGGGCTCAGAGAGAATGAGAGACCCTGGTCGCCTGGCCGTCACGCTATGGCTTTTTCCCTTGGACCTCCAGTCTCTTAGGAGTGGCACTCACCCTTACACCCAATTGGTCCAGACCCGGGTTTTGTGAGACAAATACCTCCTTGATTTGTGCCTTGGTTTTCCCATCTCTATGGCTCTAGCGTAGAGCCATCTGGGCCTTATAGTACTTATAGGGCTGTTTCCAGGACTGGATGAGATCATGTGTGCCCAAGAGCCCACAGATAGGAAAACGTCATATAAATGTGTGTTGCTATTATGAATGTAGAGTGCGGAACAATCCATATAGTTTCCTGAGCTGTAGCAAGCCCAGAGGAAGCCCGGGCACTTCTTCAAGGTGACCTCCATGGACATGGGCAGTTATCCCATCCTGCCATTCATCTTAGAAGCAGAGACCCATGGGATGTTGGGGGGAAGCTGCCTTAGAGCTCAAGCCCAGTGCTTTCATACTGGTGGAAAGAGCTCTAGGACTCTGTAACTGGGACTCTGAAGACAATAGGAGTGGGCTCCAGCCTTCTTCAATCCAAAGGCCTCTGCCTTTATCTGCTCTGTATCGTGGGGTTTCGGTAGCAAGGAGGGCTCCCTTTCTGTACTGGTCATGGTTGGCTCGCAAAGTACCTTCCCAGCAGATGGTGATCCCACTTTCCTTTTCAGTGACTGGTTGGAAATAGGCACTTCTGGCCAATAAGAGGTAAAGGGAAGTCTGATAGGGAAATGTGGGGCAAGTTCCTTGCTCCTAAAAATGAAACACAAGAAAGATGGATTCTTGGGGTGTCTGGGTGGCTCCATTGATTAAGCATCTGCCTTTGGCTCAGGTCATGATCTAGGGTTCTGGGATTGAGCCCCGCATCGGGCTCCCTGTTCAGCGGAGAGTCTGCTTCTCCCTCTCTCTCTGCCCACCCTCCTTGTGTGCACGAGCTCTCGCTCTCTCTGTCTCAAACCAATCAATCAATCAATCAATCAATCAATAACATCTTAAAATAAAAAGAAAGATGGGTTCCTTTCTTTCTTGGCTGGGAGTGTGACTGGTTGTGATGGCTCATACTGGTGTAGTCATCCCTGTGCCCCTGCAGGAAGTCAGATCGAGGACAAAACGAATCCATGGAGAACTGCAGAGTATCTGATGACATTGGTGAGCAGCTGACCATACCGTCCGTGTAGCGGTCTTGTTTCTGGACTTCATCAGGTGATAAACTTCCTTATTGTTGAAGCCATTTGAATATGCTATTTTTGTTTTTCATTTGTTTTATTATTATTTTTTTTACCACTAAATGTAAGCTAATTTGATATACTAGCTCAACTCCCTCCCCCTATTTTAAAGAAGAGGTGACTGAGGCTCCGGGGAGTGGGGAATGACTGGGTCAAGATCAGGCGCTGATTTAGTAGCAGAAGTGGTCATCCAGGATCCTGGGACTCTTGACTGCTGGTCTAGGGCTCCTTTCTTGGATTCACAGCTGGAGATCTGGTATGCGGGGCTTGCTCCAGCTGGCATTGCCACCTGGTCTCTGGAGGGTCCAGGCAAGCCAGGGAGGCTTGCAAGCCTGCGTTGGGACCAACCGGGCAGCATAACCTGGGGGCATCTTCAGGTGTTCCTGTGGGCAGCTTCTGAAAAGCACGTAACAGATGCATGATCCATTCATGCACCAGGTTGTGGGATCGTAGAAAGAGGGAGAAACTGAGGTATTTGGGTTGCCACACATATCTCTTAGGAATTACATTTGGCTACTTAAAATAAACCTTAAACAAGTAAGGGGGTATTTTTCTCGCATAATAAGGAGTCTGGGGAGAAGCAGTCTGGGTTGGTACAGTTATTCAAGGGAGTCATTAAGAAACAAGGCTCCTGCTATCTTCCTGCTGTGTTGCCCTTGACTTGAAGCTTTTGTCCTCATGGTCACCAATGGCTGTGCCACTTCCAGCCATCACGTCTGAGTTCCAGGCTGGAAGAAGGGAGTAGGGAAAAAAGTTTGGCCTGCTAAACTTACATCTTTTTATCAAGAAAACAGTACCTTTGGAGAAGCCCCATTGTAAAATTCTTTATACACCTCATTGACCAGAAATGGATTACATGGGGGTGCCTGGGTGGCTCAGTCGTTAAGCATCTGCCTTCGGGTTGGGTCATGATCCCAGGGTCCTGGGATCCAGCCCCGCATCGGGCTCCCTGCTCAGCAGAGAGTCTGCTTCTCCCTCTGCCTGCCTCTCTCCCTGCTTGTGCTCTCTCTCTGCCAAATAAATAAATAAAATTAAAAAAAGAAAAGAAAAGAAAAGAGGGAGGGGGAAATGGATTTTAGGAGGCAAGCTGTGGTCTTTCATGGCCTGCCATGGATTTGCACAGTGTTTATTAGCAGGGCAACCAAAAGCCAGGAATAAAACTCAGAGGGTGTGAGCCCCTCTCTGAGAGCGGCTCATGCCTCAGTTTGCTGCTTCCAGGGTCTTACTCATCCCCCTCACCAATGCCACAGTGCCTCACCTGTCACAATACTTCCTGGCCTGAAATCTCCCTTTGCCCACATGACATGATCCAAATCCCTTAACCTGGTATTTATGGTGTAGTTTTTGAATATAGGTGAGGTTCGGTGGGGTCCAGAGCCTATGGCCAAGAAAGAATTCTTGAGACGTCTTCAGTACAAAATGGCAGCTTTATTAACCCCCAGGGACAGGACCCGTGGGCCGAAGGAGGTGCTGTTGTCTGCTGCTCCCCGGGCCTTCTGCTGCTCAGGATTATGAGGAGCAAATGATGATATACTTTGGGGTTGGGGGAGGTGAAGATAAGGGAAGTTCCAAAAGGATCTTCACATGCTAAAGACACAGGATACCAGAGGCCATTCTATTGTCAAACCGAGGTTGTTCTTCCTTCTAGCAAGGCATTAACATTAAGACAGGCGCTTCCTGGAGGAACATTATATTCTGCCTGCCTCACTTATTTGTCAACAGGCTGGAGGTTCTATGGACATTTAATTTTATCTCCATTTCCTTCTGCCTTTGTTTCCCGCGTCATTTACAGTCCTCAGATCAGGCTGCAAACCACCCCTCTGGTCCCATTTGTCTTCTGTCCCCAGGCTCAGGTGTGTTCTTCCCCCTTTGGGTCATGCCCCTTTACCGGTTCTCCTGGATCATCTCCCGTCTTCCTCTGCCTGATAGAATCCCACCATCTTTAGGGTCACGTCAGCCCCAAAGCTGACTCAGCTGCTCTGGACCGTCTTTTTGGTTCCTGCAGGCACGATACCTTGTGCTACTCAGATCAAACATTTGTCCTGTGCCAACTGCCCCAGAATTTAAGCTCCCTGAAGGGTGAAAATGGGTCCCACCTCTTACATGTAGAAGATGCTTGAAAAATACTCGCTTTCCTTCAAACAATTCATCTTGGGCGGCCTCAAGCCAGGGGTTCCCGAGTTGGGTTGGTTATTGGTGGGTTTCCAAATACAGAGTTGGCAATGTGCTCACGGTGATGCTCACAGTGACTTAGAAAGTTGACAGAGTCTGAATTCGCTTGAATGGCTGTGGCCATTTGAGAGCCAAGGATCCTGTCGGTCTTGTCTACCACTGTGTCCCCAGCTCACAGCATGGGCCCCAGGACTCAGAGGCACGGAACAAGTACTTGTTGGAAATAACATAAGAAGGCACTTCTGAACCACTCACAATTGGCTCGAATGTGCCTGCTTCCTCTTCTCCCCCAGGACCTGCCCTGCAGCCTGGGAAAAGCTCTCTCATCTCCCAGTCCTAATGGGGCAGTTGAGGAAACAAACCCTCAAGGACAAGTCCTTTGGGAGAGGCCACCCAAGGTCTCTCTCTCTGTCCCAGCCGTTGTCCAGAGTCAGGGTTCCAAGGATGACTCGGCAATGTCACCAAGAACACAAGTGCCCTCCCGTGCTTCTGCTCGCCCATCTTCCGTATTCCCAAGGGTCACACACTCTTGCCCTGGCAACTGGAGAAGTCACACAAGCAGTGTATTCAGCTGCAGTGGAAAGCAAAGAAGTGGGACGCATGACTTGTGAGCAGACGGTGGCTAGCACATGCTTCCATTCTGTTTGAAGATAAAGGAATAGGGGCTTGGAGACATGAAGTGACTTGCCCAGTGCTCCGTAGTAGGTAAGCAGCAGATCTGGGGTCTGTCTGATTTTAAAGCCCTGTTACTACTAGACAGTGACTTTCATGATGCAAGACAAAGGTGGATGCTACAGAGTGTGTGTGAGGCTGGGTAGGTTGGTCGGACACTAGGAACCTCCATTCTAGGGACCAATGAGTATGGCATTTCCGACATAGTCCTTCTGGATACGTAACTCCTTCTCTTTGAAAATGGACCTTAATGGGTAAAGAAGGAAGGAGTGGGATGTTAAGGAGGGGCTATATACCTTTATTTTTTTAAACTTTTATTTATAAGTGTAATATACATTCAGAATAGTGCACAAATTATATGAGTGCAGTTCAATTAGTTTTCATAAAGGAAACATTACCTGTATTCAGCACCCAGATCAAGAAACAGAACATTACCAGTACTTCGAAAGGCCTCTGTTTGTCCTTTGGTCTTTATAAGCCCCTGCTGAGGATACACATTATCTTGATCAAAATAGTTTTGAATGTTTGGGTACCTTTTATAAATGAAGCCATACAGTACATACTCTCGTGTGTGAATTCTTTGTTCAAAATTATGTTTGAGATTCATCCATGTGTTATGTGAGTTGTGGTACATTCTTATTACTGTATAGTATTCCATTTTGTGGATATACTGCAATGTATTTCTCCATTTTTACTGTTGATGGGTGGGTATTTGGGGTAACTTTTAGTTTTTAGCTCTCACAAATAGCGCTACCATGAGCATTTTGAGCATATAGACAATTCTGTTGGAAATATATCTGGGAAGGTATATATTTCATTTTAGCAGACACCGCTAAAGAGTTTCCAAAGTGGTTATACCAGCTCACATCCCCACTGTTTCGTGAGTTCCAGTTGCTCCATATTCTTGCCAACATTTGACATTATCAGTGCTTTTAATTTGAGCTCTTCTGTCTGGTTGGTATGGAATGGCATCTCATTATAGTTTGGTATGCATTTGCATTTCCTGCTTGATTAATAAAATTGAGCACCCTTTACTGTGATTATTAGTCACCTACATGTTTTTATCTTTTAACTTTGAGTGAGGGGGGCGAGAAATGGGGAGAGGCCTCCTGAGTATGAAGGCGTGTGGGGACGCTCGAATGGCACATCTCTGCAGCTTGCAGACCAAGTAGAAAGAGAATCCTGGGAATGGGGGCTGCTGTGTCCATGGAGTCACAGAGCCAAGAGGGGCAGTGAGATGCTGATGTGGGTAAAAGGCTAGCTTTGGCTCAGCTACTTACTAGCTGACAAATTTGGGGCAAGAGCCTCAATGTCCACCTTTGTCAAATGGAAAGAAGAATAATACAGACTGGATAGTGTTGCTGTAAGGTTTAAACGAGATGCAATATGGACAGTGTCCGGCACAGGGGTATGCAGAGATAAATTGTCTACAGTGCCTGGCCTGATAAGTGACAGCCATTATTCCTCTGGAATGAATGGGGAGTGAGGACCAGAACAAGGGCCCCACCAGCAGAATACCTGGTGACTTGTACAAGACTTCCATTTTTGCTTAGAATTCTTGCATCTCATACACCAACCCTCACCTTAAGAAATTAGCCAGTCTAAGTGTTTGTCCTGTTCTGCTATCCTGCCCTAAGAACTTCCAAGCCCCACATGGAGGAATAAAATAAAATGCACTCACTTCTCCTAATGATGTTATTTAAAAGAATGGTTAGTTTTGTGTTCTCCCATGCTTCTGTAAATCATTAAGAGTCAGTTTTACTTTTACTATAACAGCTTTCTCTAATTGAGCTGGGGTTTTTCCACAATTTAAATGTTATTCATCTAATCTCACCTTGTCTTTTCCTGTTGTGTCATGAATTTTATTTGTCTGTAAGGGGGGAAAATGAGCATAGAGTCATCAGCAGATGAATACCAATAAGGCCATGGCCAAAACTAGTCCCAAGGACCAACAGGTTTAGGTCTTGCTTCACTGGTGGCCTTCAGAGGATGAACTTTATCTTGATGCCTCTGAATATGTTACAAGCTCTGTTTTTCCTCTGTCCTGGTTTTGTCAACCCAGAGAGTTGACTTGAGAGACACAATCTCCAAAACCCCTTTTGCTGAGGACTGCAGCTGTAGACAGTCACCCTCTGGTTGGGAGCCCAAGACATGAGGTGCAGAAGCAACACATTTGACTGAATGGGTTCAACTTGCATGGGGTCGCCTCAGTCGAAATCTACCTCTCCACCAGACCGGTGGCCCACTCTTTGTAGGATTCTCATTGTAACCCAACTTCTTATGCATATTTTACAAAATGGCACAACTCCATCAAGAACAGTCTGGAATTACAGGGGACAAGTTGGGGAACTTTCAACATGACCAAAATGGCCCATCTTAATGGTGCCTTAGACTGGGGATTGACAAACTTTTTCTGTAAAGGGCCAGACAGTCAATGTTTTAGGCTCTGTGGGTCTCACAGTCCCTGTTGCAACACTTCAACTGTGCACTGGGGTGCAAAAAGCAGTGATAGACAGAACATAAACAAACAGACATGACTGTGTTCCAGGAAAAACTTATTTACAAAAAAAGTCCACGAGCCAGAATTGGCCTGTGGGCTATAGTTCACCGAATCCTGCTCTAGCGCATACCTCACCTGCCAACAACACAATCTTGGCAAAGCAGTAAAGATGGGGCATGGACGGGAATCAAGACCTCAAGGTCCATTTGAGAACCTCCAAATAAATGTTATACAGTTATCCCCTGTGATGGAATATGAATATATTTGGCTGTTTTTGTTTTTGTTTGTTGTTGGCTTTTTTTGCATTTTTTTTCCCAGATTTGTTGAAGCCTTTCCTTGTTGAAGAGCATTATAACAAGCCATTCAATTTTACGTTTCTTACTGGAGTCCCAATCTACTGCTATAGTGATAAGTATCCTTATTTTACTGAGAAGACCATTAAGGGGCTCTGCCAGACATTGGTGCTTTCTCACAATTTCCTCTGTCCATACCACCCCCAACCTTCAGGCAAAGTAGAAATGATGGATGAAATTTTCAAATTAAACTAGCCCAGCTTTCAGAAACACTCGAATTTCCTTGGCCCAAAATCCTGCCCTGGCCATACTGAAAAGAAGATCAGCTCCTTTGAGAATATGTCAGTTATCTACTCCTGAGGGAAACAAGCCTACCCAAGCACCTAGGACTTCACCTCTAATCCTAGACTCTGCCCTGTTAGAAGCAGTAATAAGCACATACTGTAAGGGATCCATTCAATCTGCCAGTTTTATGATTACTATCCTCCTAATCCATCCTTGTACAACTTACCACTTGGTTTTCTAGAAGAGATGTCATAGAGAGGCAACCCATGGACCATGATGGAAAAAGACTTTATCAGTTATTGCTGACACCTAGCAAAGCAGTAAAACTTCAAGAGTTTGATTTTTGGATATATGCTTCTCAATTAAAGGGACACAAATTATCCCAGGCAACTGGAAGGCCATCCCAAACAGAAATTTCCCAGTGAGGACTCTTAAGAATCCTCCAGAAGCAGAAGATCTTCTGGAGACTCTAGCCCAAGACCTTCATAAGCAGAAGATAGCATGGTGTAGACAGTTTATTATTCCAAGTCTTCAGAAGAAGGCTGTTCAGAGATCTTTGGAGCCACATATGAACATACTCTCCTTTGTCTAGAACTCTTACTTTAATTTTTGCCTATTTCTTTCCACTTTTCTGCTGCTCCATAATGTAGGTAACTGAGGAGATGTCTATGGTCACTGCATGTTTTTTGTTATTCTTAGTCCCAAAGAGACGTCAAGGAATTCTCCAACTCTGTCAATCGGCATCTACACCTTCAAGGCAGTCTGTACTCCACTAGGGTACTATTTTTTTAAATGTGGAAATCAAGCCTTAACTTGTTCAAAATGTGTAGGTATTTAAGAGCTCAACACCCTCCGTGAAACATATCTCACTGAAACATGCCTCTAGGAACTTACAAAATGAAACCACATAGGCTATTCTAGAAAATTACCTGGAGGAAATATTCTTTCACTTTTTATGTGGAACATCTAAATGGTGATTTCTATAATGAGGGCTATACCACTGGAAAAGGATGAGAGAGATGTATTATTAATCTTAGCTGAAGTTATAAATAATCTTCCAAAGCTTTTGAGGTTTATCAGACAAATCTAAACCCTTCGGCCCAGTTGGAAATCGACAATCAGATAGCTTTAGATTTTCTGTCAGCCAGTTAGTGAGTTATGGGTGCCCTTGCCAACATTTTGTGTTACACGTGGATAAATCTTTCTGACCAGGTATGACAATCTGTTTTTTGTTTTGTTTTTTTTTTTAAGATTTTATTTATTTATTTGACAGAGAGAGAGAAAGAAAGCGAGAGAGGGAACACAGTCAGGGGGAGTGGGAGAGGGAGAAGCAGGCTTCCCGCCGAGCAGGGAGCCCGATGCGGGGCTCGATCCCAGGACCCCGAGATCATGACCTGAGCCGAAGGCAGACGCTTAACCGACTGAGCCACCCAGGCGCCCCTGACAATCTGTTTTGATGCTGAAGGAGATGGCCACATTTCTCTCTGAGATAAACCCAAATGGACTCTGGGACATGGTTTTTAACTTGGGTTCAGTAATGTGGGATCCTACCAAGTCTAAAGATCACCCTGATTTTTGTCTTCACGTGCGTAGTGGCCGCCAAGTCTAAGTTGTCCAGGGTCGGGAATGTGGGTGCACAGGTACTGTGACATCTTAGGACCCAACAACCCATCGCTTGACAGAGGGAACAGGGAGACCAGGTTAGTTTAGCTCCAGACTGTTGTTTCTGAGATGAGATAATTCACCTAGAATTCTGACAGTTATGGACAGGCTGCCTTTGTGGCCTTTAGTTTGTCCAGAGAACAGCCATAGAGGGGAAGGCCAGGAGGATAAGAACCTGTGCCCCACGCCCACCCTTCCCCTTCCCCACGCCGCCCCACCAACTATGCAGTCCTCATCACAGCATGTCTGTGACTTCCCTAGCATTTGGCCCTTCACTCATCACCTTACCTCACTGGAATCGACCTTTGCCTTAAGAAACTAACCAGTCCAAGGACTGGCTCCACGTCTGATGTCTACCTTCTACTAGAACATTAAAAGCCATGGCCTCGTGGGGCGCCTGGGTGGCTCAGTTGGTTAAGCGGCTGCCTTCGGCTCGGGTCATGATCCCGGGGTCCTGGGATCAAGCCCCGCATCAGGCTCCCTGCTCGGCTGGAAGCCTGCTTCTCCCTCTCCCACTCCCCCTGCTTGTGTTCCTGCTCTCGCTATCTCTCTCTGTTAAATAAATAAAATCTTAAAAAAAAAAAAAAGCCATGGCCTCGTTTCTCCCAATGGGACATCATGTCAGGGCTCTTCATGTGGTGTCCTCCCCCATTGCCGTAGGTCAGGAAAACGCGATTTGCTCATGTCAGCATAGGTTACTTTTCACGGAGCTCAACACCCATACGAGTTATGTTGGATCTGTTTTAATATCGTACATGTTTACCGATACCTGGCCTAGAGTCCTCTGAAAAAGTTCACATTAGGTGTTCTTAGAATAGAAATACATCTGAAAAGAGCTATTTGAATCCTTTTAGAGACCCAACATGCATGCCCTGTTAGTTAATTAAGTCACCCATTTATTCAACAACCCTTTTGGGGTAACTGTTTGTCCAAGACCCCATGCTAGGTGACAGGAATGCCAGCAGTGAGCAGGACAGATGTGAAGCCCCCCATGGGTAGCTCACAGAGGTGTTTCTCAAAGGCATGAGCAGTATTTGGCTTCCCTCATCACTTCGGCCAGCTCTGCCCCACCTATGGCCCAAGGTTGAGGGGGGCCCTGAGGATTACTCAAGGAGAATAGTCAGTATAGTTTCCTTGCTATACAGCTCCCCTTTGATTTCATAGAATTAAAGAGCTGGATGGGACCTTGGACATGGTTATCCAACCTTTTATTAAGTAAATTATATTTACTATATAAATTAGTAAACTGAGGCCCAGAGATACTGAGAAACTTGTTATGCAGAATCACACTGTGTGTGTGTAAGAGAGAGAGATTTGTGTAAAAAAGGGGCATAAACATCATATATTCTAAATAAAATGAGTCAGAATTAAGATAATTTAAAAATGGGCTTTCTGATAGAACCCCAATTCATTATGAACTCTAAGAACTTTAGTTTAAAAATAAAAGATTGTTCTGTTTGAATATTGAAGCATCAATGTTTCCTCTGTTTTGGAACATTAGGATTTTTAAAACTTGGATTAAAAAATACTACATAATGGGGCTCCTGGGTGGCTCAGTCAGTTAAGCGTCTGACTCTTGATTTCGGCTCACGTCATGATCTCAGGGTCATGAGTTCGAGCCCTGAATTAGGCTCTGTGCTCAGCGGGGAGCCTGCTTGAGATTCTCCCTCTGCACCACACCTCTGCTCGTGCGCATGCATGCTTTCTCTCTCTCTCTAAAATAAATAAATAAAATCTTTTAAAAAAATTTTCATAAATTGCTCAAAAATTGCTCATCCATTCTTTACATAAACATTCCCATCATTGTGGTATCAGTAGAAATGGCACCTTACAGCCCAAAGCTGGTTTCTAGGGTAGGGAGAGTAAAAACCTTTTGAGAGGCAGCAGGCCTATTTCCCTGGGCAGACAGGCAATTCTGAAGCAGACGGGTCACTCAGAGACAGAGACCCCTCTGCCCACCTTTCCTGTGTGGAGTTGGGCTCTGTCCTCCCAGACTTGCTGACCTCTGCGTGTCCCTTCCAAATCCACATAATCCTGTAAAGGTCAACCCACACACCCATCCCCGGCAGCTCCATCACAGCCTGAAAACGTCCGGGGCTGGGATAAAGGGAAGCTGGGGCCCTTTGAAACTGTCCCCACTCCTTGCCAGTAGAGATGGTCTTTTAGGTCTGATGTGAGGGTCCCGCAGAAGTGCTCCAGGCTAGCGAGTCAGGAGGCTCTCCTTTCCTTTCCAAGCAGAGATTGTTGAAGGAAGAGGGAATTCATTTAGAACCAGATTTGCTTTGTTCTTCTGGGATCTCTTCGGCTTCGCAGAGGTGCTCCAGAGGGATTGCTGAACATGGCGTGAGGAGTAATGCAAAGGGAATGGCATATGGGGAAAAATAAACCTGAGGGAATCTGAAGCTGGTTCCCAGACAGAATCTGAAGCTGGAGGGGGATTAACAGAGACAAACTTAATCCTTGTCCTAAGAGAGACCTGCCCACTGGGCTTTAGCAAAAGCCTCTGTGCTTTTTTTCTGTTCCTGGAGAATTTAGACAAAATAGCCCTGAGCCCCATGAGGCAGGGGAGCAAAAGGCCCTCCCCGAGCTGGATTGGGGCCTTCATGGGTCTGATGAGTTCTGTGTCTGGAGTGACTGAGTGGGGCTGGCAATTGGGAACAGAGCCTAGTGTGGGAAGGAGACTTCAGTGTCTTCAGAGCTGGGGAGACTCTTAAGGATCCTCTAATTCAACCCCTTCTTTTGGGGGATGGACAGGGAGCAACAGAGAGGGAGTGAAAAGCAAGACCTGCCCAGGTCACACAGCACCTGTCACATTTCAAATGCAGAACTCCTGACTCCCAGTCTAACCCTCTTCCCAGATCCTTGGACTGAGTGGGAGTTTAGGGTTTGTTGTTCGTTCATTCATTCATTCATTCATTCATTCATTCAGCTTTGTGCCTTGCCTTGTGTAAAATCTATGGAAGAGTCAGAGGAAACTCACCATATTATCTTTGCACTCCAGGAACTTAAACTAGAAACACACATGCACATACACACACGTGCGCACGATTAAGTGGCGATAGAGAGCAGTACGCAGTCTCTTCCGTAATGAACCATATGGACAGAAAGAGTTATAGGAGATCAAAGTATAAGGAATTGGTGTGCCGAGGTGAGGCCACTCTAAGTCTTAAAGAGCACTTCTTACCCTCTTCCTCAGTGACTGGCTGCCCATCTCCCCAGGCCTTGACTTGCACAGCGTCAGAATTGCTGGGATGGAATTGAATTGATTTGAATTGAACTGACATGAGTCTTGTTTGGGGCAGAACTGGTTCCTTGTAAGTATGGGGTGAAGGCCATGGGAGCTGGGAGGGGACAATTCAGGGGCCCTTTCTGCCTGGCGCCTTGGAATTCAGGTTCTGCCTAGAAGGCCAAGGGCTTCCTCCAAGGGCCTCCAGACCCTGGTGAGCTTCTGGAAGACCCAAAGGATACAAATCCAACAGCGCCAATCTCTGGATGCCCCCGTGATGGCGGGGTGTCCAGCAATCAGATCAGTCCGGGTAACAGGAAGGCACTTCCCAGCCACCTGCAAGGTCCCCGTGTCAAGAGGAGGAGAAGCATCCTTCATCCCTTCCTGCCAAATACTTACTGAGCACCGGGTCTCACACAGAGCCATGAGTGGAGGAGGCAGGGTTGTTTCCCAGTTGAAAAGACAAGGAAATAGTATCTGGCGGAGAAAGAACAAGTCAGAGATAATGAATGTTAACAGGCTTTGGCTCAGAGCATGGGCTGTGCCAAAGGTCAGCCGCAGCTGGACTTTTCTGCCAGAACGAGCTCATCTGCCCAGACTGGCCATGGAAGAGCCACCAGCAATGTGGCCATTTCTGTACACAGTTTGGGACTCATCTTGGGGACTTGCCTTTTGAGACTCAGCACATCCTTTTTTTTTTTTAAAGATTTTATTTATTTATTTATTTATTTATTTATTTATTTATTTATTTGACAGAGAGAGAAGGAGGGAGTGAGACAGAGCACAAGGAGAGGGGAGAGGCAGAGGGAGAGGGAGAAGCAGGCTTCCCGCGGAGCAGGGAGCCCGATGTGGGGCTCGATCCCAGGACCCTGGGACTATGACCTGAGCCGAAGGCAGATGCTTAACCGACTGAGCCACCCCGGCGCCCTGAGTCTCAGCACACTCTTTTGATTAGCCTCAGGGGGCAAATCTCTACCGTTTGTAGATGAATAAGATTTTTGGAAATGATCAAAAGTCACTCTACATAATGTAGAGAGAAATGGAATCACTATGTGGTACCCCTGAAACTAATGTCAACTATCTGTGTGTCAACTCTACTCCAGGAAGAAAATTAAGAAGAAAAAAATCATTCATAGCCGATGTAGGCCTTTCGATTCAGTTTAGTTCAGTTCAACAAGTGTTTCCTGAGGGTCTGCAGCCTGCAAGTCTTGGTACTAAGCTCTGGGAATTGGACAAACCCCAACCCTGCCCCTCTTGGAGCTGACAGCTTAGCAGGCAAGATAGACACTAAATTTAAAGACAAGTAATGGGGACGCCTGGGTGGCTCCATCGTTGGGCGTCTGCCTTCGGCTCAGGTCATGATCCCAGGGTTCTGGGATTGAGCCCTGCATCGGGCTACCTGCTCCGCGGGAAGCCTGCTTCTCCCTCTCCCACTCCCCCTGCTTGTGTTCCTTCTCTTGCTGTGTCTCTCTGTCAAATAAGTAAATAAAATCTTTAAAAATAAATAAATACAAGTAATGACCCAGGTAGTGAGTGCATCAAAAAGATGGGTGGAAGGGAAAAAAGTGCATCAGTAGATGCGAAAGAGTAGGATTCTGGGCTGACGGAACAGCGGAAAGGATTATAATATTAGCATCATTTCTTGAGCACTGAACTCTGCATCAGACACTATACGAAGTGTCTGATTTATTCATTTATATAGATGATCTCGTTTAATCCCCAGAACAAAGGTCTGTGGTGGGTGCCATTATTATCCCCAAATTATAGGTGGGAAAACAGGCACAGCCAGAATAAGTAACTTTCTCAATTAGTAAATAGCAGGGCTGGGATCTCAAACCCAGGCGCTCTGGCCCCAGAGCCTACTCTGAACTGCTAAGCCAGAGAGCCTGTGTGTGCTCAGAGGGGCTGGCATCATTTGAATAAAAATAACAAGAGCTCTTCCCAAGAGTATGGGAGGGGAGAGCTTTGCAAGCATAAATCGGGACCATCTCAGCAAAATGATGTGGCAACATGTGTGTAAAGAGTATTAAGGGTGTGCGTTCTCTTGGTCTTAGCATTTTGTCTTCTAGAAACCTATTCGAAGGAAATAATCAGGAACGTGCATAAAGGTGTACCAAGGGATATGACTGAAATGGTCTTCCATAGGATCAGTTAAATAAATTATAGCACAGCTAGGCAACAAAACATTACACAGAATTTAGGGCGCCTGGGTGGCTCAGTCGGTTAAGCGTCTGCTTTCAGCTCAGGTCATGATCCCAGGGTCCTGGGATGGAGTCCCAAGTTAGGGGCTCCCTGCTCAGCGGGGAGCCTGCTTCTCCCTCTTCCTCTGCCCCTCCCCCCCTGCTTGTGCTCTCTCTCTCTCTCACACACACACACACACACAAATAAATAAATAAAATCTTTTTAAAAATATTACACAGCGTTTAAAAATGAAAAATTGTCTTTGTTCCTCTTGTTTTATGTCTTCAGTGTGCTTTGAGGAAGTATGAGAGAAGTCTGCAAAAAGATGGAGGGAGTGGGCCCCTCTGTCTGGATAGCAAGGAACTGTAGCTGGGACCCCTGGGTAATTCTGGAGGAGGCAGGGAGGCCAGGCCAAGGTGAGGCCTGCAGGGGGAAGTGAGACTTGGCTCCAAGTAACCGTGACCCAGGGGAGGGGGTGCGGCCAGCCAGCGGCCTGCCCGGGCCCTGGCACTGACTGGCTCCAGGCTCTGGGTTTAAAGAGCTTTAAAAGCTTATTAAAAAGGTTCCTTAGACATCAAATGGCTCTTAAAAATCAATATTTTGATGATTTAAGTGCAAGAGAATCAGAAACATATGGATTAAATTGCCCTCAAATTATACACACTTAAAAAAAAATGTGTTGGTCTTTAGCAAGCCCCAAATATTTGAAAAACAGAGTTTTCCTCATCTTCAGGCAGAGCTCTGCTAGGTCAGCTTCAAGAGTCCAAAGAGGAGGTAAGTGGGAATGGGGCAGGGCTCAGAGGCCGATGCAAGGAAACGTCTTGAGCTGGAGTCTCCTGTAGGCAGGGCTATGCGGGGGTTATGGGAGGGCGGGGACTGAGGGTGTGTGTGTGCCTGTGTGTACGCATGAGCTTGCACGCATGTGTGCATAGGCGTGTAAGGGGGAACGCAGGTGCACGTTCTCCTCTGGGTCTGCTCGGACCCTCCTGAGCCCACTTCCCGCAGCCAGCCTCGTCCCTCTGTGTCCTGGGCATATGTGTGTCCAAGGTCTGAGGGGACGGTCCCTTTGGTTCATCCTTCCTCGGCCTGCCCTCCCTCCCCTAGCAGCCTGGGCCTTCCTGCAGCAGACGCAGCGCTGCCCATCCTTGGAAAGTTCGAGCTGCGATGGACACGGACATCAACTAGCCCGGATGTGATCAAACTTTTCTCAGCCGTGGGCTTGTTCTGCAAATGAAGCCCCGTGTACCTGGTAAGACCAGAGCAGCTATGGCCCTGATTTGCCCCAGAGAATGCCTGGGGCTCTGAGAACAGAGTTTCAAAACCACGCGTCTCATCCGAAACTCTCATTTTACACCGATGGAAACCGGTGCCCCAGCAGGGCCAGGGGAAGATCTGTCACATATCAGTTCAGCTTATCTCAGTCCAAACCGATAAACGTTTTCCACACCCACTCCTTCTCCCGCCCAGCACAGAGGCCTGCCTCGGGCGGTGGGTGGCAGAGCCCGCGGGGCCTCAGCCTCCCAGATGGCTCGGGCTATGCAGGGCCCCTCCTGTGCTCAGTCCCACCTCTGGGAGAAGGCAGCTGGGTTGGGAGGGCCCCGCTCCCGTACTTGAACTCTGCGGATGGTGGAGCCTTGAGGAGACGGGCCGTGCCTGGAGGCCTGGGCTGAGGACAGGGTGGCTCCTGAGGGACAGGATGGGGGCCAGGTGGTTCCCCACCTCCAGTGCCTCCAGCCTCTGTTTAGGTTTCGGCCTTGCAGGTGCCAGCCCCCAAGCTCTCCCCCCACAACGTTGTCTGAGGCAGAGTCTGGGTTTGCTGCCTATAAGGGCGGGGTGAGAGATCAGTGCCTTGGAAGGGATGGTTGTGACTCAGCAGGCCCCTAGGGGCGTCCCTTGGGCACCCCACCTCCCTGGCTAGACCATGTCTGGGCTAGGAGTTGATTCCCCCCCGTGCCTCCAGTTCTCTCTCTCCAGGGAACATGCTGGGTCCCAGGCCTTGTGTCACCTCTGAAGGACAAGGGGCTAGTTCTCTGTTTCAGCCCCAAGAACAGCTTGGGGATCCCTGGTCTTTCTCTGGGGTCCTCATCGGTCCATGGGGCAGCCTCTGTCGTCTGCCTCCTGTACCTCGTCACCCCCACCAGTGGCCTCCAAGGAGGCTTGTTAATTATCACAGTGATTTCCACCTCAATGGGCAGGTCTCGTTCGCCAGAATCAAGCTGGGGACACTCTTCCCACCCCATATACACGGGGGCAGGGGCAGGAGTATCAGAAACGGGAACAAGGGCAAGATGGGTGGGGTGGGCAAGGGTCCCATCGGGCCATCTGCTGGCATCGGAGGTTGGCAGGGCACAGGGGGACGGAGTGGACCACTGGTGGCCGGCCACTGGCTATGTTGCTGTCATTAAGAGAGCCGGAGGAGGGGTGCCTGGGTGGCTCAGCCGTTAAGTATCTGCCTTCGGCTCAGGTCATGATCCCAGGGTCCTGGGATCGAGCCCCGCGTCGGGCTGCCTGCTCGGCGAGAAGCCTGCTTCTCCCTCTCTCCCACTCCCCCTGCTTGTGTTCCTTCTCTCGCTGTGTCTCTCTCTGTCAAATAAATAAATAAAATCTTTAAAAAAAAAAGAGAGAGCGAGCCGAAGGAGATAAATTGGAATGTCTGCTGGTGTTATATGTCCTTCACAGCCCTGTCCTCTGGGCCTTCTTCAGGGAGAGCCTGGGCCAGAGTGGGCAGACCAGGTAAAAGGTGGGGATGCACTGGAAGCTGGGTAAAGGGAGGGAGTAGGGAGTGAGCTGGGGTCCCAAGGCCTCACCTGACTTCAGGGAAAGGGGCTGAGGGCTGGTGACGGATTCCCAGGACAGGATTCCTGAGGACCACGGCCCCCTTGGCTGGCATAAGCTGGCAAGCAGCTCACAAAATGCAAAGCAGAAAACGAGAAGGGACATAAAGCTCTCTCTTCAACACCACAGAAAGGAAAGGGTGTGGAAAATGGGACACCCAGTTCAGGGTTCCTATTTCCGGATGTGCTTCTCCCTGTCACCTCAGTGTTTGGCCCCTGGAGACACCACAAGGAAAGAAACGAGTGGAGATCCAGCACCCTGGGTTGGACCAGGCAGGCCCTGGGCTAATGGTACCCTGGCAAGGTGCTGCCCCTACAGCATCTGGCCACTATGTCAGGTTAGGTTGGGTCCATCCCCACCCGGAACCCAGGGACCATTCTAAGCATCCAGCCCTTGTACCCAGGACTCCCAGTGGGCTTCTGGGCCTTGGCCAGGCCTGGACTAGGGAGATTCCTGTCTGGAACATGGGCCTCATCCTGCCTCTGCACCCTCGTCCCCCCACCCGAGGCCCTCCATCCATCCTAATCTGCCGCCCTCCCCCAGCCTTTCCCTAGCCAGCTCTCTCACACAAAGGATGGGTGGGAAGACAGGAAGTGATTCTGGAAGGACACTGAGCTCTGACCAGGCCCAGAGGCAGGGGCAGCTGTCTTTGGTCCTCTTTTCTTATTTGGCTCAATTTTCCTTGCCTCATCCTGTACCTCTGTAATTGATGTCTGGGTTCAGAAAGTTCCAGGGGCACTTGGGTGGCTCAGTCAGTGAAGTGTCTGCCTTTGGCTCAGGTCATGATCCCAGGGTTCTGGGATTGAGCCCCACATCAGGCTCCCTGCTCGGTGGGGAGTCTGCTTCTCCCTCTGCACCGCCCCCCTTTCATGCTCTCTCTCACTCTTTCAATCTCGAGTTATCTCTCTCTTTCAAATAAATAAATAAAACCTTAAAAAAAAAAAAAAAAGAGAAAGAAAGCTCCAGAGCTCTAGGCCAGCACCTCCCCCCACCTTCCACCCCCCAGACCTAGTCCCCAGTGGCCAACCAGACATGTGGCCAAGGCCAATACATCATCCTCTCCCCTGGATTTACTGCCTGCCCCCTCCACTCAGTGGAGCAGACTTGAATCCTGGGGCTCACCCTTGACAACCCCTTTGCCCTTGTCCCCTCATGTCACTTCTTCATAAGCCTCTCCCACTCCTTCCTAAATATCTCTCACATCTGTCCCCTCACCTCTATTCCTGCCCCCAAGTCCAGACTACTAGTGTTCACCCAGATGGCGGCCACAGCCCCTCAACCTGCTCAGCCTTACTTCCTACCAGCCCTCTCCACATGTCTGATAGAGCAAGCTTTCTAAAATGCAAAGCTGCTCATGTCTTTCCCCTCTTAGAAGACCTAGTGGGCTCCCCATTGCCTACCCAGTGAAGCCCTGGTTTTTTGGGCCAGCAGACCTTGCCCTCAGTGACCTGGCCCATTCCTCCCCAGTTCCTTCTCTGGCTCCTCCCTGCGTGAACCTTCTGATCCAGGCCTAGGGAACTCCTCACATGTCCCAGGCCCACTAGGCACTCCCTTACCTCTGTGCCTTTGCAGATGCTGTTCCTGGTGTCTGGCATGCCCATCCTGGTCAGCCCCTCTCTCGGCCCACACCTGACCTCCTTATGACATTGTCTCTGACCTCTCCAGCCCGGCTGTGGCTCCCAGGGCATCTCATGCTATGCTGGGTGAGCACCATTCAGCAATATTGGTCTTTGGTAGTCTGAAAATTCTGGGTGTTCTGAGGGCAGGCACGTGTCTCAGAATCCAGCTCAGCCCCTGGTAAAAGTCCATGGACCAGAGGAGTGAATGAGCATGCCCAAATGCAATGCAA
The DNA here is from genome assembly GCF_054177405.1 of Leptonychotes weddellii. NCBI lineage: Eukaryota > Metazoa > Chordata > Mammalia > Carnivora > Phocidae > Leptonychotes > Leptonychotes weddellii. Next base: position 53,765,574 of record NC_138378.1, read on the forward strand.
CGGCCAGCCCCTGTCCGGCCCTCCCTCTGGGGGAGGCCCCGTGGGGTACAGGCCTCCGGGACACTCTATGTGCCAGGTATCTGGTCCTTGCAGAAGGAACATACAGCCCAGCTGTGGAATCAGATTTTTTTTTTTCCTTTTTAAGTTTAGGCTGTTTTAGATGCAGCCCACGTGTGGGGTGGAGAGACTCTGTGCATCCTGCTCTCCTCCATCCTTGAGGGAGATGGGGAGGAGGAGAGCAACACAAATCTGAGTGGGGACTAGATGTTGAGCTGGCTCCGCCTACCTGAGCTACATAGCCATGTGTTTTCTGTATTCATTCCACAAACATTTACTGAGTACCTACTGTGTGCTCAGCATGATCCCAGGTGCTGGGATCTACACAGTAAATAAAATAGTCTCAAGCCCTTCGCTCCAGGAGTCAATAGTCTGGTAAGGAAGATAGACCTCAGAGAAACACATTTGAAATTGGCATGTTCCCCAGGGGGAAGGGACCAGAGAGGTGATGAGGAGCAGACTACTTCAGACAGGGGGTCAGACAGGCCCTCTCAGAGGGCCAAGGTTTAAGCTGAAACCTCAAAGATGGAAATAATCTTTAAAAAAAGGGCGGGGGGCGCCTGGGTGGCTCAGGCAGTAAAGCATCTGCCTTTGGCTCAGGTCATGATCCCGGGGTCCTGGGATCGAGCCCCACATCACGGAGCTCCCTGCTCAGAGGGGAGACTGCTTATTCCCCCTCCCCACCCCCGGCTCGTGCTCTCTCTTTCTCTCTCAAATAAATAAATAAAATATATATTTTTTAAGATTTTATTTATTTATTTGACAGAGAGACACACAGCGAGAGAGGGAACACAAGCAGGGGGAGTGGGAGAGGGAGAAGCAGGCTTCCCGCCGAGCAGGGAGCCCGACGCGGGGCTCGATCCCAGGACCCTGGGATCATGACCTGAGCCAAAGGCAGACGTCTAATGACTGAGCCACCCAGGCGCCCCAAATAAATAAAATCTTAAAAAAAAAAAAGATGGAAATGAGCTGGTGACTCAGAATGCTGAGGAGAGAGTTCCAGGGAGGAGGCAGCCCATGCAATGGCCTGAGTGAGGCCCTGAATCCCTCTCCAAGCCTCAGTTTCCTTCTTTGTGGTGGGAAGTCTGCCTCCTCACAGGGCTTTGGTGGGAATCAAAGGAGAAGGATGTGTTCGGACAGACTCAGAGGCCATTTGACTCTGTTCCTGTGTTTACGGCAAGATGGCTGCCCCCTCCTGTTCTTCCTCAGGGAGGCCCCACCACCTTCACCTTCCTCAAAAAAAAAAAAAAAATCACCCTGGCAGGGTCTCCTTCAGCCTTATCAGCCACCTTACGTCTAAGTATGAATACGATAATCAGAATCTATCAGGAGACCAAATTTTCGTAGATGGAGGAGAGTGCTAGGATTTGAGACCGAAATGGGTAGAAGACAGCATGGAGGGGTCCATGGGGAGACAAGGGCTTCCTGACAATGAGTCCCTCAAGGATAAGCCCAGTGCTTGGCATGGTGCTCAGGACAGAGCAGGGACTCCATCCAGGTTTGCTGAGTGAATCAACAACTGTCCAACCTCATCCGCAGATCGGAGCTTTCAGGGTAATGAGTTCTCCGGGCTGCATTTCCTACCCCGTTCCCCTTGCTTGCTTCGATTCTTCTTTCCAGCCTCCCCTGCTTGTCTTGCAGGCTTTGGGGGGTATGAATGTTCTCACTTTCCCAGTGGACAGTTGGCAGAGCCAGTGGGACCGCATTGTGGTGGGGGGGGGGGCATGCGAGCTGTGAGGGGGCTGGAGCCAAAGGCCCCGGGAGTGAGATTCAGGGCACAGCTGAACTGCCCTGAACTTTCCTTTTTGTTTTCAAGGAAACGAATAATCCAAGAACCACCCACGGGCCTGGGCCTGGCGGCCCTGCTAAGCAGGCCTGGAATGTGCCGCCTTTCCCGTTAGTAATTGTTTTTTCTGGTTAGCCCGTAACCCTTCCCGTGCCATTCCCCTGCCGCTGGGGAGAGGCCCTCCCTTCAGGGCACTGGCAGAACTGGGGCGGACACCGAGGCCGGCCTCCCCGAGGTTTCCCTACACTTTCCCACCAGACTTCACAGGGCGTGGCCAGTGGGCTTCAGGATCTGACCTTGGCCTTGCATCACAGACCATCTGCCTGCACCGTGATTCTTAACCCCTCTCGTCAGAGGCACTGGGGGGCCGCCAAGGACTCCGGGACCCCAGAAGGCAGCCTGGTCTGGCAGGGGTCCTGAGGCCTTTGTTAGGGTGTCTGTGTCTGTCGCTGCGTCTGTGATTGTGAATGGGTGTCTGTACGAGCCTGGGCAGGAATGTGAGTCTGGGTGGGTGGCTGTGATCTGGGACACTGAGGACACCTCAGTGTGTGTGTGTGTGTGTGTGTGTGCGCGCGCATGGGCGTGGGCATGTGCACACTCAGGTGTGTCCTGGGAGAGAAAAGTCTTGCTCCTAAGCTGACTCAGCACCTCTCTCTTCCACCCCCCGCCTCCCAGTTGAGGGTCTGAGCTTTTGCTCCAGGGAGGAGGCAACACCCTCTGCCCCCCCATGTTTCTGTCATTGGCTGCCCGTCTCCATCAGGGGATGGGGGCAAACATGGCGCCCCGGGCCCTGTCCTAGTTAAACTCCTTGTCTTTAATCCACAGGGATTCGAGAGAGGTTTGGGCTATTTCCTGACACCACCCCCCTCAGCCAAGCCCTGTATTCCCTGGTTTTGGCGGAATAGTCTGGAGCCCTCTGGCTACATTTCCTGAGGCAGCTGTAGCTCAAAGGCAGGCTTCGGCTCAGATGGAGATGATTTCAGGAGTAAGAAGGAGCACTGGGGGTGTCCCTCACTGTCCCTCCATACCACCCTCTCTCCACGTTGACCACAGCTGCCTCAGCCTCAGATAGGCCCGAGAGGCGGCCTTTACTTCTTAGAGTGAGCACAGCCCGCCTGGTCAGGGAGTGGGTGCTGGCTGGCCTGGGCGCCCCTGTCTCTCAGGGAGGGGCCGGGAGCTCAGGAGGCGGGGAGAGCCGCTGGGCCGGCTGCACCAGCCTCAGCTGACAAAGCCCCGGGCCCCAGGCTCCGGGGCCGAGGCCTGCCTGTGCCCCGAGCAGCTGATAGTGGACGCAGTGCCAAGGCCCAGTCCAGTGTGGCCACGGAACATTTGGTGTGAATCAAAGGCTTTTCCAGCCAGGAGAGGAATGCTGCCGAGTGGGGTTTGGGAACGGGCCTGGCAGGGCAAACACTGCCCTAATTGAGGCCCTTCTAGACTTTTAATTACAAGCCATGTTTTCCCAAGCTTCCTAAATTGACCGTGGAGACCCGCTGGTGTTATTGCCCATGCCAGGGACAGGGAAAAAAAATTGTTGTGAAAGCTTTTTCAGCAAGGTTTATTTTAGCCATGTTTTGGGGTGGGCGTGCTCAACACAGTGGAGGCCGGAGCCATTTTCCTCTGAGGGCCTCGTACCAGCACAGCCGTGATCAGATGCTCAGCTAGAACACGCTAACACACAGACAGACAGCCGTAGAGAAAGACACATGTACAAACAGGCGCGGTCATGGACGCGGCTGCAGATGCCGTAAACACCAGGCTGGAAATCCAGCCCCAGCCCCCGGAGCGTTTTAGAAAGGAAAACAGTGTTCCAGGCTCTGCCTGCTCTCCACCTCCACCCCCTCTGCCCCTTCGGACCGACGGGGCCGGCACCTGCTGCGGAGCCCCTGTCCCCTTCCGCAAGGCCTGTTTACAAGGCCTAGGTCAGATTTCAAACCTCTAGCTGGGAGTTTCTTATGCCAGAAACCTTTGTCCTGCTCTTGTCCCAATCCCTGGGGGACGCCCGACGTGACTGCCTGGGAAGGAAGGCCATGCCCCTGACTGTGGAACAAAAGGCCCCGATGTTCAGCGCCCCAGCTGAATCCTTGGGGCACTTTCTGACAGAAACATCCATAGGGTTCTGGGGAACAGCCGGTCTAGGGTACAGATGCGGAAACCTGAGATGTCTCTGGAACGCTTGAGCACTGAGCCCTGCTTGTCCATGAGAATCCCGTGGATTCCATGACTCTCTTAGGGCAACAATATCTGGATCCCCATGGCTTGGGCCCAGGGGTGTGTATGTCATACCACGGCCCACCATTGCATCTGGAACGCAGGAAGTGCTCAGTACGTGTTTCTTGAATCAGTGGATGGTTAATGCCAGGTCTGGGCACCCCTGCCCGTCCCTGGAAAGCTCTGAAAGACTGCAGTTTCCCCTGACAAGGGTGACCTGGGAGGGAAGCCTCAGAGGAGTCCCTCACCCTCTTTTCCTCTTTCCCTCCCCCTGGTGCTTTGTGCCTGTGGGTCTGGACACACGGACAGTGTCCAGATTCCTTTCCCAGTGTTCAACTGGGAGCCCAGAAATGGTGCACAGTAGAAATGGGCAGGGAGGGAGGCCAGAGACAAGGAAGCCTGTCTGCCATTTTGTCAAGGGACCCTTGGCCTTGGGCAGTACCCAGACATGGAGCCGGAGGCCAGAGGCCAGGAGCAGAGGCAGGGCCTCTAGCTGCAGCTTGGGCAGGGTGAGGCTCAGTGGCCGTTACTGGCCGTTGCTATCATCCCTTATCTGGGGCTCCTGGCTCTTACACCACGTCCCCAACCGCCCCTGGAATCGGGGCCCCTGCTGCTCCCTCCCCAAACAGACCGTTACTGGGTTTCCGTTGTGTGGGGAGGGCATGAGGGGCTGTCTGCTTAATTAATCATTTCAGGCCACCCTGGGAAACTCATTAAGCCACCTCTCAGGGCTGGGAGCAGGATGCGGCTCTCAAAGTTGGAACTTTCTGGTCTGCCACACCAGGGTCCATGTTTCCCTCCACCCATGTGCACATACGTGCATGAGAATGTGCGTCTCTGTGTGTTTGTGTGTGTGTGTGTGTGTGTGTGTGTGTGAGTATGTGTGGGAGAGAGAGAGAGAGAGAGAGCGTGCCGGCGGGCCCTTGTGTCTACGGTTGTGTATGTGTTTGCGTTTCCTAGATTCTGCAAGGAACTTCCCCTGATTCTTCTTAATTACCAGCCTAGAAGAAATTCAAGATGCTTAGAGCAAAGGTCAAACTCCACCTGTTTTCCCTGCACTTCATTTTCTAGCAGTTCCCACAATAGTACAGATAAGTACAAGATTCAGGCAATCTTTTCTAATTAAAGTAATTAAAAACCGGCGATGATTGCACCTTTCATCTGAACAGGAAAATATTTACTCATCCAAACTGCAGGCCCTTCAAAGCATTCAGGAGGTCTATTTTGACAAACAGGTCCTCCCCCTCCCCCAGTCCATTCTCTCTCCTCCAGGACACACACACACACACAAAGGCTGGTTTATTTAGCAAGAAGCAGCTTGACGGGCACCGTGGAGGCTGCGAGGGAGGGTGGGAGCCTGCGGCAGGTTTTGAGCAAGTGGACAGTTTAGCCCAATCCCTGCCAGGCCCTCTTGAGAAGGTTTCTGGGGCTGTTGGGATTTTGATTTGACCAACTGATGCTTTGCTGTTGCTCCTTCTCCTTCGCCCAGGGGCAGTCCCTCGAGGGCCCCCTCCCTCGCTGGGACAGCTCCCCTCTGAACTGGCTGGCATGGAACCTCAAATGGAAGAACGTGTTGGAGGCTCAGATCTAGTCCGTCCCCCTGCCCCCATCTTCCCAGCCTTTGACCCAACACAACTCGTGTTCAGTTGCTATTTTGCACAAGCCCTTTTGCTGGATACAGTAGTACTTCATCAGTGCTGAAGAGCATCCTGGGAGCGTGTGGTACGGCCTCTCCCCTCAAGAAACACAGTCGCACAAACTTCTGAACAAAATGCCCTCAGCTCCCGCAGGAGAAATCAAACAGAATGCAGACTGCGGTATTTCACTTTGAGCATTTGAGGCAAGTATAATCACCCAGTTTCCTGCCAAATGGGGTTTGGTCTCACAAACTGCAGCTTTTCCCTAACGAGGGAGCTCCTCCTTTGACCCCCGCCAGTGGGGACAGAGGTGCCCTGACATTCCAGGGCCAGGACTCTAGGGGTTGGGGTCTCTGAAGGGGTGGGAGGTGTGAAGTCACAGAGCATGAATGCCCAGTGCCATGGCCTGGAGCTGACCTGATCTCTGTCCCATATCACCCCCCACCCGGTCCTCACTGCCAGGAGACAGGACATGCTTTGGAGCTGGTGCAGCTAGAGCTCTCAATGGGATTATCCACTTAGAGGCTGTTCTCAAATCCTCAGAATATGACATGAAGGAAAATTCTAGGAAATAGTTCCAGGAACACCCTGGCCCAGCTGTCCCCCGAGAAGGGCCTGGTTGCCTCTGCCTGCCCAGGCCAGGCTGGACAGTGTCCTCAGCATGACCCAGAGCCCTCAGCTGTCCTCCCTGGAGAGCCATGGCCTCAAAGAGCCAGTGTGGGCAGATCCGGATCCATAGGAAGCATGCTGTTCTGCGGGACTGGGTAAGAAAGAGCAATTGGCGTGGGGGCTGTGTGCCTGGCCCGTTGGTGGATGGATGGGCTTACTTTGCGCCCAGAACTGCCTCATCAGAGAGTGGGGGTGAGCCTACGGGGTTCTCCTGGTCTGCAAGCTCACCCAGAGTCAACCATGTTCGGACTCTAGACTCTGGCAAAGCCATCCCCAACTCTCCCTCTTTCCCAGCCTTGCCTCTCCCGCCCCAGGCTCCATTTGGGCCGCGCCCAGAAACACATCCCCTGGCACAGCTAAAGCAAAGGGTCCCTGCGGCCCACCTCACATCTCAGGGATCTTCAGTGAGGCCTGACCCCAACCGGACTCTTCTTGCTGGTCCTAAACACCCCAGGAGACCCGCGAGAAGCCACAAAAGCTGGGGGTTCTCTCCCAGGAATATTCTCAACCTGTGTGCGCACGAACCCCTCACACAAAGGCACAAGCAGTGCAAGGATCCTGGGGTCCCCGGATGCCCCTGGCCAGAGCCCAGGTGGGGAGCTTCCGTCCCGCAGGGTTTGTCTCCAGGTCACCCCCACCCTGTCCTACTTCCAAGCTCAGTCTAACCCTCCTGCCCAGGAGGCCCGAGCCTGCAGGCGGCCCTCAGTGGGCCTGGGCTCCCTCAGTTGGACTCAGCGAATTGTGTTTGATCAAACCTAAGCATTGGGTGATTAACTTGCTCGGGTGGAAACAGTCCCCAGGGGACTGGAATCCTTGTTGCAAAAATAAATTTTCCCTCTGGACCTAACTAGCTTTTGTAATCTTGCTTTCTCTTGCATTCTGGCTTTTTGTTTTGTTCTTTCTAGTATCCCAACCAGCTTTTATCTTCTTCCTTTCCTCCCACCAATACCCAAACAAACGTCCCAGTAAACAAACTCTCAGGCCATGCTCTTAAAGAGACAGCGCATGCTTATTGCCAGATGGACCTGCTCCCCAGGGTTTGGGGGTGTCAAAGATCACCATGAGACAGTCACAAGAAGAAGCTGGCTTCAGGCAGTTGACAAAAAAATTCCCCTAGGAGACATTGCTCCTTTCCCACACCTCATTAGAAGACAGAAAAGGAGGGAACACTTGGGTTTGGCTGCAGCGGAGGTCTCTGAGCGGTACTGGCGAGGTATGACTATGAGACTGTTATTTTCTTTTGTCTCTAGAATCCGAAAGGATTCTTTCTTTTTCAAGTGTGATTAAAAAAAAGTATTTTCCTGTCAAACTTCCTGCTCCCCCCACTACCAAGCCAACACATCTCCGAAGTGATAATATCGAACAAAGGGAAAATATGAGACCAATAGTTTGCCCACAACTTTCCTGGAACTTGGCTACTTGTGACTTGGAGAGGCTCTGGTCTTAATTTGTATTGTTTGTGCACTGCTGGGTTGGTGCGCTGAAGTCACTGTGGGGTGGGGGGGTTAAGTGTGTGTGTGAGTGTGCGCATGCGTGTGCGTGAGTCTGCACGTGTGCCAGGCTGCTAGCTGGAGGGTCTCTGCCCTGATCGGGGGTCTCCACGGCACTGGGTATGTGGACAAGATGAGGATGCTGGTCACTTCCCGCCTGAGTTGTCTGGATTGAAGAGATCGGCAGTTCTTGGAGGGGCTGGGGGGTGCTCTGCTCATTTCCAGCCACCAAGTGGCCCAGCCCAGCAAGGAAGGTGTGCAGGTCAGGAGGCAGCGAGGTTCTGCTGTGTAATAGCTCCCTGGCAAGCTCTGAGCAGCAGGTGTGCGTGAGAGGGCCGTGGGCCTGCTGCCCACCATGAAGACGGCCCCCCCACCCCGGCGCCCCCTTTCCTCGTCTCCTACCTTGAGGGCTGGCCTCCACCTGGCGCAGGTGCAACCGCTGACACCCCCAAACCACAGGCTTGGGTGGAACAAAGCCTCAATAAGGTGGCTTTTCCCCTTTAAGAGAATACATTCCTCAGCGGGACAGTGGACCCTAGGGCTCTCTCCCACTCCCACTTGGAAGCCAGGCAGAAAAATTGCCTGGTGGGCAGGATTATGGGATTAGTCAACTTTCCCAAAACAGGCCCAGAGGCTCTGGGTCCGAAATGAGTTTTGGTCTGAGCCTTTGCCTGTGATTAGTGACAGATGTGTCCGTGGGCCCTCCCTCCCTCCTCCCTCTCCCAGCCTTGCTCCTTCCCTGAGTGCTAGTAACGAACTCTGTTACCTTAACCACAGGCTCCAGAAATCTGGGGAAAGCATGTTTCAGTGAAAATGAGCCCCGTGGTTCAGTGGCTCCGGGGCCCAAAGAGGAAGATATCACCGATGGGACCGACAGTCTGTTTTTGCCAGTCCCTCCCTATCCCCGCCAGAGAGCAGCCCCCCTGAAGCTCCTCTGTGCTAGAGGAGCCAAGGGGGCTGGTTAGGCTGTGATGGTCTGTAGCCCATCCAGCTTCTGCTTCCCGTTCCCGCTGGCCCTCTGTCCCCACCGGGTCTCTGGGCCCAGCTCCCAGGGTCCCCCTACGCTCTGAGACAAGCTGCACCCCCGCCCCCGGCCCTCCTTGACCTAGGCCTGCCCTGCAGTCCGTTTTGTGAGCTGGGCTGGGCTGTTTCCAGAGCTAGTGTTTCCCAGGAAACAAGCTCCTAAAGACCAATCAGTGGAGGCCACCGTGCTGGGACAGTGGGATGTCCAAGGATGTCCCTGTGGCAGAAGCACGGCCTGGGATTTAAGCTAGGGAGGGGTGCTCAGAACTCCTCACATGGGCACAGTGGCCTTGCCTGCATTTCGAAGTTCCTTGCAGAGAAACTATAGACTCACTGGTGTCCCTCTACGGGGCGCCCTCCTCAGGGCTTTTAGCTCTGCAAAGGCTAGACATAAGGAAATAGAATTTTGGTTCTTTCACTGATGCCGACAATCTCTAGAGCTTGCGCGGTCCTCTTTTTAGCCCTTCAGCTCCTCAAAAATCCGGTGGAGCTCACCTGGTGGTCTGGAAGTAAGGTTTTCCTGCCCTGTACCAGCTGCTGGGGGGCTGCTAATGGCCAGGCCACACCCAGAATCTGGAGTTCTGAGCCTGGGGCAGATTCCAGAGCACAGAAGGACCCAGGGCAGAGTTCCAACAGAGCCCAGAGCTTGGGTGATGCTAACCCCTGACCAGACCGGATTGGGCGACAAGTCTGAGCTCTCCGTCTTTCTCAAAGGAAAGGCAGGCCCTTATTTCAAGGGTATAATATAACCTGTGAATAGTTCTCATGGGTAAAAAAAGTACGGCTCATGAAAATGTTAGAGCCAGACAGACATATGTAGACCTCCTAACATTAGCTGGCCCCCGAATCACAGATTTCTGGGTCCCGCCCGAGAGGTTCTGACCATGTCCAGTAGGGGTGGTGCCTGAGAATTTGTCTTCCCAACAACTTCTCAAATGTTGCTGTTGCTGAAGGGGACACACTTTAGAACTACGGTAATAGTCCTTCTTTCCCATTTTACAAATGCAGAAACCGAGGCCGGTGGGAAGAATCAGCTTGAGCGAGGTCCCCAGGGGTGATGGTGCCCCTGAGAGTGAAGGTCTCCTGTCTCCTTGGCAGGAGAACTTCACTGTCCAGCCCTGCCTCGTAGCTAAAAGCCCAGGGCCACACAACTGGTAGCTGGCCCTCCCTGCTGGCCGCCGTGGCTCACTGGGCACCGTTTAGTGCTGGCTGTGACTTAGAAAATGGGTTTGTGCCTGTGGCCTCCCGTTGGTGCTGGAAATGGAAGTGGCATGTCTTGGCGTGTCTTGGCCTCCGGGCTGAAAACTGTTTATTTGGACTATTAAGAACACGACTTCAGCTGAACCACAAAATTGGACGGAAACCTTTATCTTGGGTGGCACGCTCTGGGCTTCCTCCCACCCTCTTGCAGGCTTGCCGAGTGGGGCCACATTGGACAGGGTGCCTCTGGGAATGATTCCAGGGGCTCTGACCTCTGCTCTGGAGAGATTATCAAGTGTATCGGGGGCTAGTCTTCTCGGTTGCCTCCGTGCTGATGATGGGAATGGGGGTATGAGGAGGGGACCCGAATTCTTTAATCAGAGACTGCAGGGCCTCTGGGGTCTCTTGAGGTGAGGGTGGGGCTTCTTCTGCAATTGGCCAAGACATAGCTTCTGGACCATCTTCTGCTACCCCAGTGATCACTGTCTCAAATTATCTCCTTGTCCTCCTCCTCTAGCCAAGAAACGGGTGAGTTCACATCACCCACCCCCATTCCAGCACACTGAGGGGATGGGAGGGCTTGGCTCTGGCACCACCTGATCCCCCCTTCAGTCCTCACCCCTCTGGGCGTTCCTGGGCCTCCACCACAATGAGGGTCCATGGGTAGATAAAATCAGGTATGTGCTTATAACTCTCCTTGAAGTTTAAGCTTCTTGCCACACAAAACCGCAAGCCTCAGCCTCCTCAGGTAGCTCCAAGAGAAGCCAGCCCACTTGGCCTTAGCTGGTCATGGCTGGTCACTGTGTTGAGACATGGTCTTAGGATTGGGTGCTTAGGGGCTCTGTGTGGGGTGACCAAGATCACCTCTTTTCTCCAGCTTCTCTCCCTCACCCACTCCCTCCCATGGCGGCTGAGCAGGCCCTGCTCTCCCACCTTCCAGGACTCCACCAGACACCCATTGGGTCCCTGCAAACACTGATAAGACTCTTTTCTAGAACCTCAGATTTTAAAATTCTACTGCTTATTTTGTTTCTAAATGATTCCCATTGGCAATCTTGTCTCCCTAGCTACACACTGTAGACACTTCTTGGGGTAGGAACTGAGTCTCCTGCCAATCACAAGCCTCCCCACCCCCATCCCTGCCCCTGTGACCCACCAGGGGTCCGGGTTGGAGCTGATGAGTGATTTTGGCATTCACCACCTGGGCTAATGACCTTGTCACAGAGTGTGCATATGTAAGGGCTGGAGTCTGGGGGGCACTGGGACACATTTGACCTCTCTTTATCTGCCTCAGCAGCTACCTTGGGATGCACCCTCCACCCCAGCGCCCCCCTTCCCAACACATACTGGAAATGGGGTAAAAGGGCCAAATGCCCAGGAGGCAAGAAGGTGTTGTCTCCCTTTGGGAAATGCCTTCTCACACTCTGCCCAGAGTGGATTCCAGCAAAGGGGGTGCATGGCCAGAGTGTCAATGGAAACAGTGAGATCTCCAATCAGTTTCTCCATCCTGGCTCCAATCCCAATTTTTTTTTTTTTTTTTAAAGAAGTGCAGCAAAGAAAATAAACCTGCCTGGGGCTGAGCTGAGGGTGGGGGAGGTCGGCAGTCCAGGGAGCTAAAAATTAGGCAAGAGCATGAAGAATTCTGCATCGTTTCACAATTGGCCCATTGCTCCCATATTCATAGAAAGACCAGTAAGGACGATGGGGGAAGTGGGATTGTAATGATAGAGAAACAGCACAAAACACAACAGGAAGCTGGGAAGGACACCGTGAGCTACCCACCGTGGGTTACCCATTAGCCTGCCAGGCTAGCGGCTCAGGGAGGTGAGGGCCTTGGCCGCTCCCTCACAGGCCTGCTAGCGCAGGCGGCCTGTCTCCATCGCCGCTTGGGCCGCTGGAAGGTTCTGTGAGCAGGCCCTTTCCCGGGTTGGGCCCTCACCATGGCCCGTTTCCTGGAGGGAGGCTGCGGCCGTTTTCTAAGTTGCTAGCTGAGGGGCCTGGGGAGATGAGGGAAGCCTGCCTGAGAGTGGAGGCTGCCTCTTCAAGGCTGGGGAAGGAGAGCCAGGGGGCTGAGGAAGGAGACAAATTGGGGAAGGCAGCTCAGCGGTTCTTGTCCTGGGACCTCACGCTCAGTAGACTTTCCTTTGCTCTCTACAGAACAGGGAACAGTCCCATACCTAGGAGTTTGCTCAAGGTCACACAGTTCTTAATTGGCAGGGCTGGGGCTTGATAGCAAAGCCTTGCTCCCCAGTGCTCTCTGACCCCACTCGGCCCCGACCCTCCCCAGGGATGCGACCTGCCTCACGGAGCCCAGGACGGGCTGGGGTGTGGGACTGCCAGAGGCCTTGCCCCTGTCTCTCAGGGCGGTGTGGATGGGGTGGCCCTGGCTGGGAGGGCCACCTGGCCTCCTTCAGGGGGTAGAGCTGCTCCCCGCGGAGCCGAGCCCACACGCTAATCATCTGGGCAGGCCTGACTCCTCACCAGAGGTGTGAACATGCCCGCATGTTGGGACCAGAATGAAGCACTTTAATGGACAAGTTGGAATCCGTCTGTGAGCAATAAATTGCCCTAGCCCCTGGGGCCATTTTCCCTCATAAATCTGAACGGTTTGACTCTGCAGATCCTCAGTGCTGGAGCTATTTCCAGGGCAACAAGAAGGCCTGTGGGAACTCTCACAGGGCAGGGCCCCAGTGGAGGCCACAAGCCCTCCCCCACTTCCTGCTCTCCCGCCCCCACCGGTTTTGGCAGCGGGGGTCCTTCCTTCCTCTTTGAGAGCCTGGTCTGGTCTTGTAGGGTGTGCTCGTGCCTCGTTCATTACCCTCGGATCATTCACCCGGCTGCCCCCTAGCTCCTGGCTACTCCTTCTGCTGCCTCCCAGCAACTTCTGGGCAAGGGTCTCTCCCGGGGGTGTCATCTGTGCCCATAGCTTCAGGGAGCACGTTATGAATCTGACCTCAGAGTTGCGTTTCTAGTTCAGGCTTCTTTTCCATGTTTCTGCCTGAAAGATTCCCCACCAGCGTGTCCCAGAGGCACCTCAAACACATGCCGTCCATCCAGAACTCCTCCTTCCCCTGTCCCCCACTCCACCCCACCAGCGGACACAGGATCTCTCTGGAATGCCTTTGGCACCTCTCTCTCTTTAGTATCCCAGGCACCCCCGAGTTCTGCTTCTTGACCCCAAGAAGTCACATCTCCATCTTCACTTCCCCATCCCTCTTGAAATCCCATGTATTGGATTGTTTCTTGTAGGAGCCTCCCGACGGTCTTCTGCCTTCCAGTCACATAGCTCGTATTCCTGAGTCATCATCCCAAAGCCAGGCCCAGAGTGTGTTACTTCCTGATTCCAACACTCTCGATGGCTCCCCAGTGCCACCAAAGCAACCCCAAACTCTTCAGCATAGATTCACAGTTCTCACCTTGAATTGACTCCCAACCCTGCTTTCCAGCCTGGTTGCCCACTCTTGTTCCTTAGAACCTGTGTGTTGCAACTGTTCCAGGCCCCCCTTGTAAATTAGCCTTGCACTTACTGACTCCACGACGTGCCTCCCACATGCCTTCTGCTTGGTGTGGACAGTTCTGCCTCTGCCCGGCACAAAGTCCCACCCTTTGTTTGTTTGGTTTTTTTAAGATTTTATTTATTTATTTGACAGAGAGAGAGTGAGAGCCCAAGCTGGGAGACAGAGGGAGAGGGAGAAACAGGCTCCCTGCTGAGCAGAGAGCCCGATGTGGGGCTTGATCCCAGGACCCTGGGACCACACCCGAGCCGAAGGCAGCCGCTTAATCAACTGAGCCACTCAGGTGCCCCAAGGTCCCACCCTTTGTTCAAGACTCAGCCCAGACACAGAACACCCAAACCCAAATGATGGTTAAGACCCTGGGAGCCAGACCCAGACTGACTGGGAAAAGACCCACTTCTATTAATTCTAGTGTTGGACCTTTTGTCACTTAACCCTTCTGTGCCTTGGTTTGCCCATCTGTAAAATGGCTATAATAGCCTCATTTGAGGTATTTGAGGATTGAGTGAGACTGTGTATAAAGTGGAAGAGTGTCTGGCATGTGGTCAGCACTTTATGTGTCTAAGAATAGCTCTAATACCCCAGATTGTGAAGCCTCCTCTGATCCCCTAGGCCGGACCTCCATACTTCATAGCATTTCCTTGACACTGCTATAGCAGCACTTACCACATTTGCCTGGTTGTGGAGTCAGAATCCTTTGATGGCAGGGGGGCTTGGGTGGCTCAGTCCGTTAAGCATCTGCCTTCGGCTCAGGTCATGATCCTGGGGTCCTGGGATCGAGCCCTCAGTCTAGCTCCAAGCTCATTGGGGGATCTGCTTCTCCCTCTGCCCCGCCCCCCTGAGTGTGTGTGTGTGTGTGTGTGTGTATAAATAAAATCTCTCTCATATAAATAAATAAAATCTTTTTTTTTTGGTAAAGATTTTATTTATTTATTTGAGAGAGAGAATGAGATAGAGAGAGAGAGCATGAGAGGGTCAGAGGGAGAAGCAGGCTCCCCGCCGAGCAGGGAGCCCGATGCGGGACTCGATCCAGGGACTCCAGGATCATGACCTGAGCCGAAGGCAGTCGCTTAACCAACTGAGCCACCCAGGTGCCCCTAAATGAATAAAATCTTAAAAAAAAAAAACCCTTTGATGGTAATTGGGCGATTGTCAGGAACCCACTGAAGCAAACAAGGGGACTTTTAGCACAGGCTTTGGGGTAGGTCTTGTAGCACCCAAGGGCAGGAATACAGCAGGACCTTAGGAAGCCCTGGCATTGGCAGCTGGAAAGACTGCTGGGGCAGCATTATCTCTCCGAACATCCACTTAATTACTTCCTTTGTAGACTGTAGCCTTGAAAACTTGACTGAAATCTGCTGCCCACAGCACCCAAGAGTACACATCAATGTCCAACATGAAAAGATGGGATCTCTCTCTTGGTCCCAGTTCAGGAGCATAGGGGATGGAGGCGGGGTCATGTTATACAGAATTACTGCTGGGGTGCCCCACTATGGGAGAGGGAATGAAATTATGGGGGTCCATACCATAGACTGCAAACTGGTCCCCCAAACCTGTTTCCCCATCTTTCTTAGTCACAGAACTCCCAATTTTTGCTGTCTTGAATAAAGACTACATTTCCCAGCCTCCCCTGCAGCTGGATATGGCCGTGTGACTAAGTTCTGGCCAAAGTGTCATTTAAGGGTAGGGAATGCCCTTCCTTGCTTCTTCCCAGTAGCTGGACTCTGGACCAGACTGCGTTGAAATCCTGGCCCTACCACCTAGTTGTGTGACCTTGGGCAAGTTACTGAATCCTCTTGTGCCACAGCTTTCTTAGCAATAAAATAGAAATGAAAATAATATTGACATAATAGGGCTATTGTCAGGCTTCTATGAATTAATATTTGAAGAGTGATTTGAATGGCTCCCGGCACATAGCGTGTGCTCTCTACATGTGGCTCTGGCAAGGAATGGGGATGTTGATGAAGAGGAAGATGGCCAGACTGGAGCTTGAGGACCATGTGGGGTGATGAGGGAGACCCCTACACTGAGGGTGCCCTGAACCCTTAACACTTGGTGAGCCACAAAACCAGCCTGGACTGCTTGCCTCTGACCGTGTTTATAGGAAAGAACAAGAAACTTCTGCCTTGGTGAAGCCACTGCCATTTGGGATGATTTGGTTACTTGCAGCCTAATGGAATCCTAAATGATACAGGGCCATGTAGGTCCAGCATACAGCTCTGTCCATTGCATCGTGTTGTAGTCTCTTGAGACTGTGTCTTTTTGTGCCCACTGAGATACATTCTTTCAAGGCAGGATAGCTTTCCTCATTATCCTTGTGCTGTTTATACTTCTTATAAAGTCCTGCTCACAGTAGGTGCTCAGTAAGAAGTATGAATGATGGGGAAAATGATGCTAAAAAGTGTTGTTCTGTCTAGGCAGACTCGGTCATAGTCAGAAACCCCCAAGGGAGCCCGTGTTGGCTGGTTGCAGAAAATTAGTGTTAATAAAGAAGAAGGTTTTATCCAGAATAATGCATGGTGTTCCAAGGACAAGTGCATTATATTGTTTAACCCTTACGACCACCCCGTAGAATAAGTCCTCCCATCAGCCTCATTTTACAAATGAGGAAACTGTGCTTCGGAGAGATGGGGGTCAAGTTCTTAGCTCCAGACAGTGGAGCCAGGACTCAAACTCATGCAGTTTCACTGCAGAGACTGGGATCTTAACAATTCTGCTATGAAACTGTCTTCAGGGCTTTTCTCCTGTGAGCCCTTTGGAGAGGAAGTTGAGATCACCGAGAAGTCCTTGCTTCTCTTTCTACTTTGGAGGTTTGTCTCGAGGGCTGGGGGAAAATGTCAGGGTTTTCCTGAGGTCAGTGGGGTGAAGATCCACACAGACCCTGACCCCCTGCATGAACCCAACCTCTCTCTCCCCCGGACTGGCATAGCATTTTTGTGGCCATGACCATCGGCTGGTCCAACTGGCTGATCTGCAAATCCTGACAGTGACAGTTTGCTTCATTCTGCTCCTGCCTGTTGTGTGATTTTCAGCATCTGACCTCCTATTAGGGCCCTCCCATGTTGTCTCTGCAAGAAAAGCTTCATTTTGAAAGATGAAAATAAAGAATGAAAGACTCTGTCCCCCCAAATGAAAATTTCATGGTGAGATTTTAGACAACAGAGATTTTGGGGTTCAAGAACTTCCTGCTCCCTATTGAATCACTCCTTCTTCTTCCGATGCCCCTCCTCCTCTTCCTCTTTCTTCTTCTCCTTCCTCTTCCTCCTCTCTCCTTTCTCTCCTCCTCCTCCTCCTCCTTCTAACCACTTCACATCCCCCTCTCTTTTTCCTGACCCCAGAGCCCACGTGCCCTTCATGGCCCACTTTCAGTCCCTTGTCCAGGAGGACCTCTCTGCCCGTTCCCATGCCCGTGGGCCATCCCTGTCACCCTGGCCACCCCTGGCTCAGGGCCCCCTGGCACTTACAGTCTGGGCTGTGTTCTTTAGCACCTCTTCATGCACTGGGCCAGTCCTCCAATGGCTGCTTATGTCTCTAGTTTTGTTACGCGGTTTGCTTTCAGAGGACCAAGGCCACATCAAATTGAATTGCCAGGGATATTGTTGCAGGAACTTCTTACCTTGGGAAGTCTTCTTCAGTCTCGGGGAAGTCTCCGTGACCTCTTCAGTCTCTTCCTGCCCTGAGTTTGAAAGATTCTCTACTCTTCCTTGCATTTCCCCCATGGTGCCTGATTCAGTGTTGGGTAACAGGTGTTTAGGAAGGATTTACTGAGCTGTCTTCCTCTTTCTGGAAGCAAATGCAAAGGGCCATTGAGCAATGGTGGAAAAGTTCTCTTGTTTTCAAAGATCTCCCAACAAGGAGGCAACACACTTTCAGGTTTGGAGGATCAATGTTTTTTTGAGACCACTTGATTGTGCTCCAGTGGGTGCTCTGGCGCCCCCTCTGGCCTGGCTGGCCTTGACAACACTCCTCTGGTCCAGTTTCTAGGCTGGAATCCACAGGTTGGCCCTTCCTGAAATGACTCAACATCCAACTTGGACTCAGTTCCAGCCCCGTCCCTGCTAGCTCCAGGCAGACCAGGACCATGGAGACCCCAGCTTTTCTCAGAAAGATCCCACTGCCAACCAGAGATAGCCATGGCAAAAATTTGGCAAAATGCAAGCACATGCATTTTCAAGCCATGGCCACACTTCATGGTTCTGCCCCATTTCATGGTGCCCAGATGGAGGGAGTTCATCTCAGACAGAAACACCTGTTTCCCCCAGTGACTTTCTCCAGGACTCAGGTCTACAACCATCAGGAACCTGCTTGGAATGGGGCTAAGGGAGGGTGTATCCTGCCCTGCTAGAGCCTGGACCCCTGATTCCAGCACCCCTAGAAAATGTGGCCCCACCACAAGCACATTCTAGACAAAACCAGAGGAGGCGTTCGGGCTTGGGTTTGAGTTTGCACTGTGACCTGGTGTTCAGAGGCCTTCTGGCACCCTCAGAAATGGCATCCATGTTCCCGGCATTCAGGTCAGTAGCTTCTTGCCTGCTTCTTTCCATCTCACAGCACTCCGGGCCACAGGGTAGAATGAATGTATTCGTGACTAAAGGCACAAGTGGAAACAAAGACCTTTCCCTTCACATTTGTGAGACCCCAAGAACTTTGCATCTTGCCAAGCCTGAGTTATCTGTCCCTGGGCGCACTGCATCCACTCCTGGAATGGCCTCAAGGCCCTCACCCCATCCACATACTTCCCAACCTTCAGGGTGTGATTCAGTTCTGCCTTCACCACCTTCCCTTCTCCGGAGACCTCAGAGACCTTTTTTTCTCCTTTGAGCTCTTAACTCTTGACATGTGCACCACTCTTGAGTGGCATTCAACGTTGTGACATTGTTTATTGTCTCATGTGGCTATGAAGTGTGTTGTGTGTTTATTTTCCATCCACTCTCTGAACACTTTAGACCAGCTCTGTCTAATAGAAATACAAGGTGAGCTACATATGTAATTTTAAAATTTCCAGTAATCACATTAAAAATGTACAAAGAAACAGACCAAATTAGTTTTGATAATGTATTTTATTTAACCCAATGTATCAAAAATAAGTGGGACCAATATAAAAAAATTATTAATAAGATATTTTACCTTTTTCTGGTACAAACTCTTCAAAATCTAGCATGTATTTTACACTTATAGCACATGTTAATTTAGCTGCTAAATTTTCATGGAAAACTCTTCATCTGCATTTAGATTTAATGATGACTTCTCCTTTTCTTCCATCTGCCAAATACGGAATTAGGGCCTCATCTTGGCAGCTCTAAGATGGAGCCATACAACCAAAGGAATTCTGGGAATTGTAGTTCCCAGCCTCTCTTGGTGCCGCAGAAGAGAATGTACAAAAGGATGGTGGTGATACTGAACTGACAAGGGGCAATCTGGCTCATTATTCCATTGGATGAGCACTCCTAAGAGTAAGTGGGAAGCATTGTCGGTTGGGAGGAGCAGCAGAAGCAGAGCAAATGCAGGGAGGGAAGACAGTAAATATAGCAAGGCCCCGGACTCAGCCCAGGGGAGAGGAGTCTCTGGTAGTGGCAAGGGAAGCAGAGAAGGAGGAAGATGGAAGGAGAACAGTGGGTCTCTGGGGGGCTGCGAAAGTGTTCTGGGCATCCAGATGCTCCAGGGCCACAAGGTGGCCAGGGTTATAGCTCACTGACATCTACATGGGAGGGTGCTCATGTTTGTCTCTCTCCCTGACTCTGGGTGCAAAGCTTTGCTGGGACAAAGTAGTGCTCCCCAGGTCTCAGATACTATATGAACTCAGAGGCTGTGGGAATCCCGCCTCCTCCAGGAAGGCTTCCCAGTCAACAACCCCCTCAGCCTGAACCCTTTATTTTGATGCTTGCTCACACACACACTGTCATGGCTTGTTTGCTGTTCTGCATGTGCTGTGTCCCTCCAGGTAGCCCTTTGGGGATGGAGGCCCAACCTATCTTCCATATCCCACCCATCCTGGAATGTACTCCACACGGCTGGGCTGGCCCGAGCTGGGACAGAGGCCAGCGGGGAAGAAATCTGGCATTAACAGAGCCACCAAGGCTGCTCCTGTCCCCGATGGGCAAGGGTATGGAAGAAGGAACAAAAGTCCATTGAAAGCCACTTCCCTTTATCCCGGGGCAGCCAACCCGACTGAGGTCTTGGAAGAGAGCAAACTTGACTGAAGGAAATCAGAGATCAACCGGAATCACCCCTCAGGCTATTGAAAGGAGAAAGGCAAACAAAACCTGTGGGGGGGGGGGGCCCAGTTGCCATGGCACCCAGGGCACTAGGCCCCACTCACCAAGGCTGGGCCAAGCAGGAGTGAGGCTTTGCGAGGGAATCTCCTGCAAGCAGCCAAGTCCTCTAGGGGAGGCTGGCAGTGCATGAGAACAACTGCCTCGTAAAGAGGAGACCCCCAAGTGAGGACACCAGCTTCCAACCAGTGAATGAGCCACTCACCTCTCTTCCTAGGCATTCACTCCAGATACTGGAAGTATAGTGACTATGACCTTTCTGTTCCTTCTGAAGAACTTTAGGGCTGGGCTAAATTGGGGTTAGAGTATCTAGTCAGTGCCATCATCTTGCAGATGAGGAAACCAAAGTGAATTTGAGGTCAGATTGGAGGTGGGATCTAGTCTCCTGGCTCCTCCCCAAATGCTTTCCCTTCTCTTGGTCCTTTTTACTCGTCTCACCTCATATAGTCTCTCTTTTGTCCTCTCTCAGGACTGGGATCTTTTTTTCTGATACATCATCTTCTGAAGAGATAGCATTCTCCATGTTGTTGATTTCAGCAGCATCAAAGCAAGCTTTGAGTGCTGGGTGCATTTGAGGACGTTGTAAATGGTTACGTCTCATCTAGTGATCTGGAGGGAAGCACACATGGGGCAGAAAGTCAGACCCCATGGGGCTGTTGAGACATCCAAACTGCCAAAGTCAGACCATAGTGCTTTCAGCAACGAAATAGGGTGGATTTGATAAGACTTGTCTTCGGAGACTCCCCCCTCCAACCAACCATACTTTGTGCTTGCAATTCCAGTGTCTGGCATCAGATAGCAGTGTTGTTCTGTTAGGAATTTTAGACAACTTGCTATTCTGAGAAAGGTTTTCAATTTCATTCATTCATTCATTCATTCATTGGACAAATATTTACTGAGTGCTTATAATATGCCAAGCACTTTCTAGGTACGGGGGATACAGCAGTGAACTAACAAAAAGCTGTGACCTCTTAGCACTTATGTTCTTGTACAGGGAGAGGATGAGATAAATGAGAAATGATGATAAATGAGAAAAGCATTTGGTATATCATAGGTGATATGAAGAAAGATAAAGCAGAGAAGGGGAAAGGAGGGCTTGGATGGGGGGACATTGTGAAGTTAAAGGGGAGGTCAGAGATGATAAGAGCATAGAAACTGGTAGCTGGGAAAGGCTATGGAGCTTTTAGGCAGTGGGTGAAATGCAGAAGCAGAAAATGTTTGCATAGGAAGGGGTTGTAGAGGGGGCTATGTTATATTTGACAGATGGGGAGACTGAGGCTCAGAGAGGGACAGTGACCTGCCCAAGGTGGACAGTCTGGAAGGCAGAGGTTGGCAGCCTTGAGTTCCAGGCCCATCGTACCTTTCCCTGCCTCCCCTACTTCCTCTCAAAACCCATCTTGGTCCTGTGAGGGCCTGCCCTCAATTTGGCTGAGATGATGAACTCGTGAACTCACCAAACGCTGTTTGCTTCTCTTCCTAAGAACATTTTCCAGCCTACCTTGAAGTTGGCAAGTTCTGGTCAATGGATATTGGGCAGGAGTGGTAAACACCAATTCCTACGGACTTCCTGCATAATCTTCCATGGGCTCTCCCTTTCCCCATCTGTGTAATTAGAAGCACAGGACTCCAGAGCCTTGGAGGATGAGAAAGTCACTACAAGGAGGGAGATTGGGGCACCTGAGTGGTTCAGTCAGTTAAGTGTCTGCCTTCAGCTCAGGTCCTGATCTCAGGGTCCTGGGATGGAGCCCTGAGTTGGGCTCCCTGCTCAGTAGGGAGCCTGCTTCTCCTTCTCTCTCTGCACCTCCCCCCACTCATGCTCTATCTCTCTCTCTCAAATAAATAAATAAAATCTTAGAAAAAATAAAATAAAAGGAGGGAGACTAGGTCCTGGATGACTGCATGAAGCCTGCAGTCAACTGGAATCACCCCTCCGGCTATTGAAAGGAATAAGGCAAACAAAACTGGGGTGTGTTGGGGGTGGGGCCCGGTTGCCATGGCACCCAGGGCACTAGGCCACACTCACCAAGGCTGGATGACCCTGTTTTAGACCGTGGCATGAGTAAGTCCCATGTGGACAGCACCAGGGACAACCATGGACTGACAGTTCAGCCATTGAGATGTGGGGGTTGTTTGTTACAGCAGCTGGCTTACCCTATTACACTCTCATGATTGAACCTAACTGAATATATGTCCACCAGCGTAGCTTCCTACCTTGTCCACAGGGGACGCCCTGCTGTTTCTGTTTGCCTGCACAGGACCCTTTTCTCTTTGCTTGGTCATAGCTCCCATTTTTATCAGAGAAGCCATCCCTCTTCTTGGTGAAGCTATTTCTCACGGGGCCTCCCTACCACCACCCAGAGGGCGGCATGTGACCCAAATGGCCATTCTGAGTACACAGTCCTCTTGGCCAAGTAATTGGTTCAGGGTCAGATACATAATATGATGAGTCTTGCTTGAGATTCAAGCTATGGATGCTGGAAAGAGAGTCTCTCCTTCTTTAAGATACTGAACGATGGGGACCAAGAGAGCCTGAAGCTGCTGGAGCCATTGCCCAAGGACACAAGAAAGAAGCCGATAGAAGAATGAAACCAACACAGATAGGAAAGAAGACTAAAGAGCCAGAAAGAAAATCTGACTCTGCCTCATCATTCCAATCTTGCCAGAAGCCCTGCCGACCTTCAGTTTTCCTGGTTGCAAGAGCCAATTACCTCTAAAACAAAAACAAAAACCAAAAACGGATCCAGTTTGGATTTCTGTCACTTAGCACAGAAAGAGTTCTGATTAATAAGTAATTATAGAACTAAGATGTATTGAGACCCGCTACTCATGTTCTAAGCTACAGACCACAATCAAATGGCAAGTAAATCAACCCCTGCCACTAGGACCTCCTGTTTCCATGTATAGATATATGTGGCAGGTAGGCTCAATGCCAACATGAATAGCAGAACAACCTGTTGACAAGTTGGGTCTCATTTTTCCACATTTTAGGTTGCTAGCTTATCAGGATACAAGAGGAAATATGCACATTTACCTTTTCCTTTATCCTTCTGGAAAAGGTGGCTTTTGAGTTCTTGAGGTTTGAGCTTTCCTTATCACTGCGAGGGAAGTAACAGCCTTTGGTCTGTGTTTCCGGCCAAATGGAGAAGTTGTCAGGCAGGGGTGGGCTGCCCTGAGATTTGGGGGGCCTCTGCCCATCTGGTGGTTTAACGAGGTGTCTATCAGGCGGCCCAGGAGAGGAGTATGGCCTTTAGGGGACCAAAGAGGAGAAGTGTTGGGAGATCCTGTAGGGCCGAGGACATGGACACCAGAATTGCTGAGGCTCAGAAACCTTGAGGAAGGTCCCCAGGTCAAGACAGCCTCAGAGTAGAGGCTCCCCCTCAGCATGAACCATGTGGGCAGCACCAGGGTCAACCATGGATTGACAGTTAAGGCCCTTCTATCTATTTTCATGGGTGGGGCAAACCCTAGGGTCCTCCTATAACCTTCTTTACTAACTGTCTATAACCTTGACAAATGCAGTTTTAGCTGGATGAAATCTAATTTGGGAAATTTTAAAATACAACTTGTCTTGAATCCTAAATTTTGTGGAGTGATTAGTATCTGTATATATTTAATTACCAAGTGTTACCAACTAAGGAGGGAACTTACTGAGCTCCATGAATCCATATAACAGGGAATCTGCTCAATTCAGCGGGAGCAAGTGATTTTTTTTTTCTCAGTGCGGAACTTGTTCTAGAAAACCTCCTTGGATAGTTTAGTCTTAGACCAGATGGAACTGGGGACTCTCACAGTTCCTGGAGCTTACTTTTTATCAAGACAAATAATAATCACTTATTATGTGCAGGAGCTTCAGGCTCTCTTGATTCCTGTTGCTCAGTATTTTAGAGGAAGAGAGGTTCTCCAGCATCTATGAACCAAATCCTAAGCAAAACTGATTGGCATCATCAGGTTGTGTGTCCATCCCCGAACCAATCAGTTGACCAAGAGGACTGTGTACTTGGAACAGCCAGCCTTTCAATCCCCACAGCAACCTCTTAAGGTAAATATCATTATCCCCATGTTACCTATGAACAAACTGATGTGGAAATAGGTCAATTTGCTTGTCCAAATTATTATCGTTCACCAGCATCTCATTCCCCTTTCTTCCCAGGGGCATGGATGGACGGTACTTTCCAGCCCTCTTTTTTTTTTTAAAGATTTTATTTATTTATTTGACAGAGAGAGACAAAGTGAGAGAAGGAACACAAGCAGGGCAGGTGGGAGAAGCAGGCTTCCTGCTGAGCAGGGAGCCCGATGTTGGACTCGATCCCAGGACCCTGGGATCATGACCTGAGCCGAAGGCAGACGCTTAACCATCTGAGCCACCCAGGCGCCCACTTTCCAGCCCTCTTGAAGTTAGATGAGGTTATGTGACTTTCCATGGCCAATGAAATGTGAATGGACATGATATAGGTCTCTTCACAGGGGAGGCATTTAATTACTAACACTTGCCCCCCGCCCCCACTTTCTCCCGTCTCCGCAGTAATTAGGGAAGGCTGTGTCGCCATGGAGGTGTATCAGGGTCTTCACATGGAAGGTAGCTGCAGAGTCACTTAGACATGTAACAAGGCTCTGCGTGCGGGAGGACATCTTTGTTGTTTTAAGCCACTGAGATTTGGGGGTTGTCTGTTCCTGCAGCATAACTTAACATATCCTGATTAACAGAAACCTCACTCAATTACTAAGTAGCAGAGCTAGAATTTGAACCAAAATGTGTCAGACCCCAGGGGCGTCTGGGTGGCTCAGTCGGTTAAGCATCTGCCTTCAGCTCAGGTCATGATCTCACGGGTCCTGGGATGGAGCCCTGCGTCAGGCTCCCTGCTCAGCGGGGAGTCTGCTTCTCCCTCTCCCTCTGCGAACCCCTCCCCGGCCCCCCTCACATGCGCATGCACTCTCTCTCTCAAATAAATAAATAAAATCTTTTTTTAAAAAATTGAGCATATAGTGCAAAGAGTTTCCATACATCCCTTGTGGCCCATATACATTCCCTCTATTATTAGCAATGTGTATTAGTATGGAACATTAGTTACAATTAATAATCCAATATTGATAGATTATCACTAACTAAAGGCCATGCTTTATTTAGCGTCTCTTTGTTTTTTACCTAACATTCTTTTTCTGTTCCAGGAATCCATCCAGGATGTACCACATTACATTTAGTCGCTGTGTCCCCATACAGACATGGCAGTTTCTCCAACTTTCCTTGCTCTTGAGGAGTGCTGGTCAGGTATATTGCTGGATGCCCCTTTACAGGAATTTGTTGGATACCAGTTTCTCTGAAGACTAGACTGAAGGTTTGAGGTTTTTGAGCAGGGATATGTTTAAAGCTTTTTCCAGATAATTCTAACTTGCAGGCAGGGTTACCCGGATGATTAGCTCACAAGGAACAGGCTCCTGCTTCCCCTGGGGCTGGGCACAGAGAGAGATCAGGAAAATTTGCTGATTGTTTGTGACAAGGCTCAGCTCTCCTCCTTGCCCTGGAATCTCTGATGCAATGAACCTTGTGATGCTTAGTTGAGGAAACTGAGGCTGGTCTTTCACCATCCAGCATGGGGACAACCTTGTCTTTCCAGGGTGGGGTGGATGAGCAGCCCCTAGGGAAGAGGGATGCCCCCACAACCCCAGGGTGACCAGTCAGAGGGCAGAGCAAGGGTCTGGGAGGTAGTGAGTTCTTGTAACAACAGAGAAAACATTCATGGCCATCTTGTCTGATCTTCAGCTACCTTCTAAAATACTGTTAATTTACCACCCAAAGGCCATTCTCAACTCCCTTTTCTCTTGCCCTCTTCTGATCATAGAGGCTGAAAAAGGGATACTTTCCCATCCTCCTCAGTGACTCAAAATATTCATGTAACCCAGTTCTGGTTAACAAGATACAAGAAAAATTTGCCAGGAGTGTGGGGACTGTGAGGGTTTTGGGGAGCAGGGAAAGCTTCTAAGAAAGATTTTTTCATTCCTCATTAAATAAGAAAAGCACATGAAGAGAGCTCTTTCCACTTTGACCTTCACCCTACATCTTGACTTTGGAGGGAGTCTTAAGAAGATGTGATATCTGGCACTATGGCAGCCATCTTGCAACTATAAGGAGGAAAACAGAGAATTTAGATGCTGACCTAGAGCCCTGGCATCTTGGAGTGGCAAAGCCAGCTTGATAACTGCCCACCTCAAGACTTCTAGTAAGGAACACTTCTTATGGTTTAAGTTCCTATTAGTCAGAGTTTCTATTTCACAGGCCCTGTGAGGGTAGGTGGGTAGGCATCACCCTTAGAGTACAGATGAGACCCTGAGAAGCTAGGGACTTGCCTGAGGCATCCTGACGTGGAAAGGCATGCTTTCTGGGGGTAGCTGAGCGAAGAGTGCGCATGGGTGGTGGTGAGACTGAGGATGATCCACCACACCAGGAAAGGAGCAGGGAACTTGAGGGCAGGGGTAGGTAGTGGAGTCACAGGGCAAGTTTGGGGCCCTTCGGCCAGAAAGCACACATGCAGACTCCTGGGTGAAACAACAAAGGGCAGCTGGCCTTCCAGCAGGGCCTTCCTCGTGCTGTCTCCAGACAGCCTGCAGGAAGGAAGGAAAGGCAGTGGCTAGGATTCAACGTAGACCAACAGGACCTAAATTTAGATCAGATGTCCAGGGAGACGCTAGGAAATCCACTGGAGATTCTCTCTCCCTCTGCAGCACGGCCCTCCAGAGGCACAGCCAGCGACAGTGTCTTAAGGACACCCCCTCCCCCACCCCCCAGCAGGCCTGGATGGTAGGCAGGGGTGAGAACATGTCATTTACAGGTGAGGCAACCAGGGCACAAGGCCAGTCATGGAGTAAAGTCTAGAACCCTGGTCTCCTGGGCCCTGGTCTCAGCCATGTCTCCGGGAGGGGAAAGAAAAGTAGCATTGGCTGGTCTCCATGCTGTGAATGCTCCCCCCGTGGCTGATTTTGCCACAGCCCCCTGTCCCAGCTCCCCATCCGCTGACTTGGTTCGGGCCCACAGGCCCCTCTTTCCGGTGGCAGGCTGGTCTCTGTCCTGCCTTGACCTTGGCTGTGGTGTTCCAGGTGTTGGCCCCCAACTCAGTGCCACCCGTGTGTGTCCCTGACCTCACCTCTGGTTTGACAGCTTTGCTTGCCCCTCATCCTGACCCCCAAATTCCTGTCCCTGGTCCCTCTGGGTAACCTGCAG
Source organism: Leptonychotes weddellii (assembly GCF_054177405.1). Classification (NCBI taxonomy): domain Eukaryota; kingdom Metazoa; phylum Chordata; class Mammalia; order Carnivora; family Phocidae; genus Leptonychotes; species Leptonychotes weddellii. The sequence goes on from NC_138378.1 coordinate 53,792,644, forward strand.
GATGGCTTGTCGTGGGACCCACTCCACCCTACCTCAGCCACAGCGCCCCCTTGTCATTGCTGGCCTGCCTGGATTGGCCCTGGGGCCTCATACCGGGGATGACGGTCGACCCCACGAGTTGGAAGTGGGCGTCTGGATGGCTGCAGATGAAAAGGCCCTGGATGCTCACTCTGAATTTCTTTCATTTTCTAAATGTCACACCTTTCCCTCACAGAGCTCAGAGACCCTCTCGAAGCCTGGATTCCCTCCTGTCCTCCTAAACGCAAACTTCTCCTGCCTGCATTCACTTTCTCTCTTCCACTGAGCAGAAACACCCGTCTCAAGTTGACCCATGGCTCCTCCAGCTTGGTCCTTCCAACCATCGCCCTGGCTCCTGAAGATCTGGCCGTCTGGTGTCTGCTGCTTCTGTTCTGTGCCTAAAATCTACTCCTCCGTGCCCTCTCTCTGCCTTCCGTGAACGTCTCAGCACCATTGCACGATGCCACCCTAACCCCCACTACCACAGTCTAGGTCAAGGCTCACCACCTCCCCTCCCACCCCTGAAGTCTGCCTGCACTTCCAGCTGAGCTCCTCAGCCTGCGTATCACTTCCTCCAGGAAGCCTTCCCTGATCTCCGCTCCTCTTCTCTCAGGACTGGCTGTCCTATTGTTCTGCATCCCGAGCAAACCTTGATCGCAACTCTCCTCCTACTGCTTTAGAGCCATTTACTCGCTGATCACTCCCATCAGGCAGGAGTTCCTTTGGGAGAAGGAACTACATCACTCCGCCTTGGAGCCCCACGCAGTGCCTGGCATATGGCAGATACCCACAAACACAGGTTGCTTTGATGACTTCGGTGGCCATTTTTCACGTAGCATTCTAAAAGCACTTCCTGTTGGAGGGCCTCTCAGCTCCTCTACTAGACTGGAAGTTTCTTAAGGCCAGGAACCTGTCCTGTTCCTTGGGGCCCCTCTCAACACGGAGCTTCCGGCAGGTCCTGTGGCTGGGGCACAATACGGACTCGGAGGAGGACGGTGGGCAGAACGAGGTGTGTGCCTCATTTCTTCAGGCACACCCAGCTGTTGACTGATGTGTCTCCAGAGGCAATTAAGTTTAAGAGAAAGGTTTTTACATGCTTGTAAATCCTATCTGATTACAAAGACCCTTGAAGGGTGAGCTACCCGTGGAAGCTGGGGGGCCGGAGAGCCACTGTGAATGAAGGCAGAGGGCTGGGTGCTGGGCAGGCCAGTTTCCAAATGGCCCACCCCTGTCCTGGAAAGGCCAGAGGAGTGTCTGAATCCATCCGGGGGACTGGGGATGGTTCATGAGGGTGGGACAAACCCTCTACTCCACCCCTTTACCCACAGGCCAGCCTCCTGAGCAGGGAATATGGACTCCGGCTCCCAGCTGGAACCCCACAAGCAGAAATGTTCTCTTGGTTTTCCTGTTGGAATCCTTGGAGCAGGAATGTTCTCGTGGTTTTCCTGTTAGAATCCTTGGAGCAGGAATGTTCTCGTGGGTTTCCTGTTGGAATTCCATGAAAAGCGCTTTTATTCTTCCAGCCTCGTGCCCTTGAAGTTTCGGGGGCACGGGGTCCTGGGGGATTCCCAAGCCCGGCCCCTCCAAAGCTTTGCCCACGGACTCTGGGCATCTAATTAGCATGGAAGCCTCTCGGAGGAGAGACTCTTTGCACACATACAATGCTGAGTTAAGCTCCGGTCATTGCTGTTCTGCTAATAAACAGAGTCCAGGCAAGGTGGCCAGCCCTGATGTGGGGTGGCGAGTATGATGGAGTCGTACTTAGACGGAGCCACACTGCCTGGTTCTGGATCCTGGCTGCTCAGCAGCTGGCTATGGAATTATCCCAAACTCTCTGGGCGTCAGTTTCCTCATCTGGGTGGAAATTCTATCTACGTCATGGAGTTGTTGTCGGGGCGATAAAGGAGATGCCTCTCCCCCTTTCCTTTCATGGAGCCCGGGACTGGGTCGCGTTTGCTACAGCTTTGGCGTGGTCCAGCCACCCCTACTTTGCAGGGCAGAATCTCTCCTTTTCCTCTGCGCCCCCCTCATCCATCTCACAACTCCGTGTTCCTGGGGCCCCTTCCTGCTCCCAACAGCTCTGGCCAGGTGTCAGGGGTCACACACAGATCCCCATGGGCCCCGCCCTTGGCCCCACCCATTCATAGCCACCTCCCCTGGAATCCTGGGCAGGCTGAGGGGCCTCCTTTGCACCTGGGTGTGTGAGGAAAGAGCCTGAGGCTGAGGCTAGAGCACACTGTCCAGGTGGTGTGTTTAACTTTACTGAGGCTCAGCTCCTAGGACAACAGCTCTGTGATTCTCCCATGGGGCCCATGCGGGAAAGAGTGACAGGGAGAGCACCCCCGCCATCCACCTCCTCTCCCCTTTCTTCTGCTTCTTCCTCCTCCTCATCCCAGCCTCCTCCTGTCTCGGGACACATGCACATTCACTTTCTCTCTGAATCCCTACAAACCCTAGTTAGGCAGGTGAGCATAGGATGCCATTCCTCACTTAGGAATGAAGTTCAGACAGAATAATAACATTAGTAGCTCTCATTGCTCATGGTAACTAAACATTTTTTGGAATAGGTAATTTGCTCACATGGTTGATGAATCAGAATTGTATGGAAGTGTAGTCAGAAGCCCTGCCCCACCCCGTCCCCTCTCAGCTTCCCCCTACAAGGTAACCCTGTTTACCAGTTTCTTAGGTGTCTTTCCAGAATATCCTTATGTAAATGCCAAGCCAATAGGGCACCTCGTCTGGTTTCCCCACTCCTTGCCCAGATGGTAGCATGTGACTCATGCTGTCACACCATGCTTTCCTACTCAACATGGATCTTGGCAGTGTCTCCCCCTCAGTCCCTGGACGGTCTCCCCATTGCACGGCATGTGCACCGAGCATTTGTCGGAGCCAAGCGTTATATGAGAGCATCTGCGTGGTTCATTTTGTGTAATCATCACACCAAACTATATACCTGGTGGGGTTATCATCCCCTGTTACAGATAGGAAAACGGAGGTGGGCAGAGTTAACCTAGTCCAGGTGGTTCCAGAAACAGCACTCTCATTCACTGAGCTGCCTCAAGGTTCTGGAAGGGCCATCCTCTTGATTTTATCCACCCCTCCCTCCAGTGAGTGGTTTGAATGCAAGCTCTGACCAGTTCTGCTGAAAGCCACGGGCTAGACTGCCAATGAACACGCACTCGTTTGTGCTGTTTTCCCACCCACAGAGGCAACGGGTCCGAACGTCCTCCAAGTGGTTATATAGGCGTCATTGTCTTGCTGAACGCCCACATGTACAAATTAGTATTCCCATTTTCTGGATGAAGAGAATGAAGCTCTGAGAGTTTGAGGTTGACTTCTGTAAAGGGCTGAAAGCCAGGATTATGGCTCAAGTCTCTGGGGTCCTCCCAGCAGCCCACACCATCCAGGGCCCCTCTCTGGGAGGGAGATGGAGGCTGCACCTGGCCCCCAAAATGGCAGCTGTGGAGGCAGAGCAGACTCTGGGTCAGCCCCGGGGATGGAGAGGAGGTGCTTCTTGAAGCCTGGTGAAAGGGATGGAACCCTGTCCCTCTGTCCAACCTGAGCCTCCTGGGCCAGTGGTGCGGGGAGCAGCTAACATGGCTGCAGGGAACAATTATTCATAAGGAACTGACTTCTCTGAGGTACCCAGGATGATGGAGTATCCTTGGTTTCTTATTTGCCCTACAGATATGTTGGGGCGTCAGCCCAGGTCCCGAGTCCCGGACTATTGGCCTTTTTGGGTGCTGTTCTATTCCTCTGGGGTCTTGGCTTTCCAAAACATCCCATTCAAGGAAAGACATGCCAGGGCAGGGAGGTTAGGGTTTGGTGGGGGGCTGACCTGCACTCATGGGGGGGGCCTAGAACCAAGGAAATGTGGCCAGCAGCAGCCCCCCTTGCAGGCCCTTCATGGTGTTCCTGGTGGCTTCTGCACCATGAGGTGCCGCTGATGGGCCAAGGTCTCAAGGCCCCTCCTGCTGGGAGACTATGCTTCTGTTAACTCTGCATTGCCTTCCTCTGGCTACTTCTTGCTAAACTCTTCTGCCTCCCCCTTCTGCCTGCCTCTCTGCTCTCCTTTCCGGCATTCCCAGTCCCACTTCACCCCAGAATTCTAGCAACAACGGCCACCACTTATTGACAACACACCACATGCATGAGAGCTGCCATTTATCAAGCCCTCACCATGTGCCAGGCTTGGGCACAGCATTTTACACACACAGTCAACTAATCCTCACAATACCCACCTGAGGAAGGTACAGTTATGATCTCCATTTTATTTAGATGAGAGACCAGAGAAAGAGAGCCTTCCAAGGTCACTGGGTCAGCCCAGAAAGTGCAGGCAAGCCTCGAGGCCAGCTCTCGCAGTATGGGCTGAGTGGGGAGCTTCAGTTGTGCAGAAGGAGCAGGGTCTCTGGGGCTGGTGTCTGGGCAGCTGGATGACCTCCCCACTCTCCCTCCCACCTCTAGGCCCTGGGTCATGGGGCTGATGGAGAAAAGGAATGGCCTGCTGTGGGTATCCCTCTATTCTGGTCCTCTTGAGTGGTCACCCTTCCTTCTGTCCTGAGACGTGTGGGCTGGCGTGGGGATCAACAAAGAACCTTCTCAGTCTTCTTCCTCACTTTGTGTTTCTGTCTCTCTGCGTCTTTATGCTTTGGTTTCCTTCATCTCTGTCTCACTCGATCTCTCTCTCTCTCTCTCCATCCATCCGTCCATCCAGCCAGTCATCCAGCCAGCCCACAATCTCTCTCTCTCTTTCTATCCATTCATCTATCCATCCATCCAGTCATGCAAACAGTCCGCCATCTCTCACTATTTCTTTGTCCTGACAGGAGGTGGGGGAGGCCTTTGGAGCCCAGGTGCAGTCATATCCTCACAGCCAAAAGCCCTTAGAAGCCCCAAGAACAGAAAAGCTCTTGTTATTACGGTTAGACTCTTTCAGCCCAGAGTCCAAGCTCTGCCCCAACCTGGGCAGACCCACCTGGGGGCTCCCTCTTAGCCCCTGGACACATCCATTGCAAGCTCCCCAACCCATGGATTTGGGGAGCTGCATGGTATTGGGAAGCCAGTTTCTCTGTGTGTGACCTTTCACCCTTTTCCATGAGGGACTTCCTAGGGCAGGGGCCCCATTACCCCATCACACTGGCCCCCGAGGGCAAGTCTCATGCCTCCCCCACCAGTGGGGACCCTACCCCTCCCTAACCCTATATCTCCCTCTGTCTCTCTCTCTCTCTCTCTCCCTTGCTCCTTCTTGTTTCAGTGGCTCTTCTTTGGGATTTCTGGGCCTAATTCCATTTCCTGGGACCCTAGGCCTGGGGACCCTAGGTGCTTGCTCCTGACTGGCACCTAGCAGTGGGGGGTTCCGTTCCCAGGCACACCAGAGAGAGCATTCCCCATAGGGCAGAAGGGCAAGCCAAGCAAGCGTTCACCCTTGGAGAGCGTTGCTTTTTTGGCTTTTCTGGAAGTTTCAAAAATGTAGCTTTGTCTGAGCAAGTTAAAAAAAAAAAAAATCAATGCCACCTCCCACAAATGATACCGTTTCTCAGGCCCATGGAGCAGCAGTTGGTAGACAAATAAGACATTAAAAATAGCCTTGTGTTTCCCAATCTTATGGCCTCTGGGGGCTGCAGGGCGAGGCCCATTGTCTGCCTGCCCTGGGTTAAGGGTGGGCGTGGGGGCTGTTTGTCAGCGAGGTAATTCCCGGTCAGAGAAGGAGGAGAGGCAGTTCTTGGCGAGGATGAGCAAGATAACACACACTTGAATGGAGTAGCTGTTTGGTGTTTATTTTTCTTTTCCCAGGCCAAGAAATAGAGCACACTCCATTTTGAACTTTGTTTTCCACCAACTTTTTTCCCCCCTCTGCTTTTTCTTTTTTTCAAAAGTGTGCAGGGGAGACTGAGATACAAGGTCTTATTTCCATCTGGGCTCTGGCCCAAGAGCCTCGACCAAAAAGTTACTTAAGTCATATTTCCATCATCTGCAGATGGCTGTGTATTTACTTCTCACCAAAGTAAAATCCCAAATGGACTGCAGATATTTGCACGAGTCAAAACTGCTTCCTCCTGGCAGGGTTGGGATGGGGCTTTGATCCTTCTGAGAAAACAGAAATGTTGGCCTCAGCCCGGCAACAATGGTGCATTTGGGATTCCCAGAAGTACCCCCAGATCTAGGCCCTGATGGGGTGGGAAGGGGGCCCCATCCTGGAGACGGATGCAAGGGTTTTGAGAAGCAAAGAGGGCAGAAGTCAGAGCAGGTAGGGTCACTGAGCAGGTGACTGGCCCAGAATAACCCTCTGGGGGATGGCAGCCACCATATGAACTCTGTGAGCATGACTGTGTGCAGAGGGAAAGGCAAACTGTGGAAAATTACTCGGGGAGAAACCACCACTCCTGGACACAGAGCCCCGCTGTTAGGCCTGTGTCGTCCGGCCTCCATCTCCTTCTTTGCTCTCTCGCCCCCAGGGCGCTGAGCCTGGCATGGAGAGCCAGCCCCCTGGCCTGAGTGCCGGCTGGTTCAGCCCTGGGTCAGCAGGGGCAGCTCTGGTGGCCGTGGAGACAGGGCCCCTCTCTGCCACCAGGGGGCACACTCATCTCCAGGGTGGAAATGCCCTGGGTGCCCCCTCCCCAGAACACCTGTCCTGCTCCCATCAGTAGAGGGTCTGCATGAGGATGGTGGGTGGCATTCCAAGCTGAGGGGGTGGTCATGAAGGAACCCGAGAAAGAGGGAGGATGGTAAAAGATTGAAAGCCAAAAGCCTGCTTTCTAATCTTTCCCCTCTCTCCCCTTTCTGTTCCTCATTTTCCCAGATGTCCAGTGTGTATTTACATTGCTCCCTCCGTTTCTTGGTTTTTGTTTTCCTCATCTTTGGCTTTAGGTACCTTGCAGCAGGGCTGGTCGCTGTGAGGTGACTCCCGGGCTGCCATCGCCGTGCATTATAAAACCATAGCTGTGTCCCCAGGGCCGTGGGACGGTGGGCCTACGGTGGGCCTTCGAGCCCCAGGTGGGAGTGGGAGGCTTTGTAGAGGAACAGAGCTTAACCTCGAAGGAGGCAGAAGACTGCGAGGGCCTTTGTCCCACTTCCAGGACTTTCCTGGCCTCCTCAGGGCTGTCCTTCGCTCCACCCTTTGCCTAGGCCCACAGTACGCCATCCTAGCCGGGGCCCTCTTGGCACCACAGGCTGCAGGGCCTGAGCAGGACCCCGTGCTCCCGGCTCTGACCTTCTGCACGGGGAGCTGGGCCTCAGGCCTCGACTTTGCTTCTTCCCCGTTTGTTTCTCTGGCTCTCTTGGGCTCCTCTCAGTCCGGGACAGTCGCCGGGCCCATCCCCCTCCCCAGCTCCCCTTTCTCCCCCCATCTTGGCTCAGCGCTCTGTTTTCCTGTGAGACTTTCAACAGAGCACAGTGTTGGCCGCCGGAGTCTCGGGCCTGGCCCACCTCGAAGCCTGACCCTGACTCATAGTCCCGGGTCCCGACAGGACGTGGTTCACACTGGCTTAAAAAACTCTGGACGGCAAAGTCACAAACCATCTGCACCCTCTTCTTCCGCTGGAGACGTTATTTATGTGTGTGGCTTTGTACTCGTTGCTAAATGCAGCCTGTGTGAAGGCTGTTAATTAACCCTTCGAGAAATGAGCTTCCCATCAGGGCAGGGACAGGAACCAGGAACATGTTTGTAATCAGGTAGTTAAATGCCGAAGATTTATTCCGCTTCAGATTAATGAAGCCAGAGGAAGGGGTAGAGGAGATGCCCTCCGAAGTGGTTTAAAATAAAGCCCGTTTTGTGCACGCAGATTGTCAGAAGGGCAGGAAATTCTAAATCAACTGTGCTCCTGGGCCTTGGTGAGGAGACAGGAGGTGTGCAGGGAGGGATTGGGGGTGACAGCCACCAGAGCCCGCCTGTGTGAGGTGTGGTGGCCGCGGCTGGCTGTCAGGAGACGCGGGGACAGGTAGCCCCCCCAGGGATGAGTTGTGTGGCCACTTCATCTCTTTGGTCATCTGTGAAATGGGAGCATGTCCTGCCTTGCCTTCCTCACGAGGCACTTGTCGGGGCGGGGGGTGAAGAAGAGTCTGAGGTGCTACCCAAATATTAGCAGCCGTCAAAAGGGTCATTATGTCGTGGAGGCATCCTGGGGGAGTGGTGTGGCGGGTGACAAAGTAGGAGGTGGGACTTTTGTTCCCAGTTGCAGGGAGTTTGTGTAGGAAGAGGACGTTCAAAAATCTTCCACAGGGGGCCTCTTTTCCCTCATCTGTGAAATGAGGGTCATTCTAGAATCTTCACAGCTGGCTATGTGATTATGGTTTCCCGATGCTGAAAACAGTCCTTCTCCCGAAAATAGGAGAGGCCAGGGTTTGGGTTTCACCCATCCTTAGTTGCCCGACTCAGGGTCCATAGTTCCCCACCCTTCCCAGATGAGCGAGGGCGGTGCTGGTCGGGGTTAGGGGGAGGTGGGAAGTCCCACCATGTCCCGGCTGGGCGGCTGGGCGTGGGGCTCGGGGACCGAGTGGGCCACCAAGGCCTGCCAACGTTTATAACCGCGACTCTTTATGTTCCCTGTAAAGGCAGGCCTAAAAAGCACCACTGAAAGCCCGAGCTCAGCCTCCCGCACTCAGCCAAGCTTCCTGTCAAAGCCGAAGGAGCCCAGAAAACAAAACAAAACAAAAAATGTATTCACAGCTCTGAGCCTTCCCCCCTTCCCGGGCTTATTTCGTTCGAAAATATTCAGAGTTGGAGAGAGGGAAGGAAAGAGAAACGGAGTCCAGCCTGGGTCTTTAGTGACCCTGTGTCTGCCGTGGGGCTGTGTAACCTCTCGGAGCTGCACGGCTACCAACTTAGAAGGGCGTAGTGAGGAATCGAGGAGATAATGCATAGAAAGAACAACCTCAGTAAGGAGAAGCCCCAAAAGTGCTCCCTCTACGCCCCTCCTCCTGCTTCCCTGTCCTCCCTCCTTCCCTTCCCACCCATCTTCTCCCTTCCTGCTCCCCCATCCAGTCTTTCCTGAGGCTTGCCGTGTCCCCCTTCTGCTGCATCCTTTATAACGGGCCCACACGAAACCAACCCAGCATCTTTCAGTGATCTGACCCAGACAGCCCCAAATGATAATGAACCTGAAGGTGAACGGAGCCCAAACACCTATATTTCAACCTGACCTATAAACAAAGCGAATCTGCGCTTGTTTAGAGTGTTCACTGAGTTAGCTGTGCTCTAGCAAGCTTCCAGGTGATTCTGAGGCAGGCTAGTTTGAGAGCCATTATTCTAGAGCATGCACCTGCTCCCCAGCCCCGGATGTGAGGCAGGAAGGAGGGATGACATATCTCATTTGGCTTCAGGAGCCCTTTGCCAGGATGGGCACCTGCTTTGGCCACTGCCTCCCTCTCTGGGGCCCGGAAGCCTGTGTTCCACTCCAGGCGTGGCTCCTCGCCCAGTGGAGTTTGGTTCCTGACTCCCCTTTATGGTGGGAGTTTGGTTTCTGGGCCCCCTTTATGGCGGACCCACCTTACTCATGAAGTCCAGAGAGGACTGAGAGTGTTTCTCAAACATTCTTCGCCCGTGGCCCTCGCCCCGCTCCCCACCGGGGGTCCATAAAGTTACCAGTGTTCCCAGAACTGTGGCTTCCTCAGCTGGCAGGCACCTCTCAACAGACCTTTCTGTATTGATGAAAATGTTCTAGATTGGTGTTGTCCAATATGGCAGCCACAAGCTACATGTGGCTATTGAGCATGTGAGATGTGGCTAGAGTGGCTGAGGAACTAAAAGTGTGATTTTCTTTCTTAAATTAATTGAGATTGAAACGGGTGCTATAGAGTGAAGTTCTAGAATCTCTTGCAATGCCTTGGTCTCGGAGATCTACCTTCCCTGCACCTTTGGCATCTGTGCCAGCCCTACAGGATCCTGTCCCATTACACAGAGGGGAAACTGAGGCCTGAGAGAGTGAGGGAGGGTCCTCTGGGATGCCTAGGAACCCATCCCTCGTCTGCCTTCCAGCCCCGGCCTCTGGCCAGTGGCCCCACTGGACCCTGGCCTCTGTCCGAGGTGTGGGAGGTTGAATGTGATGAAACCTAAACCCCCTTGGCAGGCACCCAGCTGTGGTTTCACACTTGAGCTGCCCTGTTGGGCGGAGGCGGCTGGGGAGGACTGTCAGAGGATGGGAATTTGAGTGGCCTGGCCAGCAGGCCCTGGGAGCAGGAGTGTCCCCGAGGGGGTTTCCAGGGCAAGCCCGCTTCCAGATTCTGTTGGTGCATCCTGGTGGCTGAGGGCTCTTTGGGACGCAAGCCGTCCTGGATGTCCTACTATGGGCAGGGACAGAGAGGGGACAGTGGAGGTCGCGGATAAGCAGGAAGTCGGTATGACCGTATGTAGTGAGTGGGGATGAGCGTGGTGGTGGTGCCAACGTCCCTAGGGAGGCCCCCAGCCAGCTACGACCCTCCCCACCCCGGCCACTGGCTAGTTTGCGGGACCCAGTGCAAAATGAAAAGGCAGCGCCCCTGTTCAAAACTGATTAGGGACTGCAAGGAGGTGACATCGGAGCATTAAATCTTTCTGAGCATGGGGCCCCAAGTGAACTCATGAAGCTGGCCCTGCCACCAGTCCCTGAGACAGACCGATCTTCTGGGCCAGGATTAGGGCAAAAGCTGGCCCATTCCTCTGTCCCCAGCCTCTTTGGGGCTTCTGGAAGCAGACAGAGGACTCTGAGCCTCCTCCAGCACAGTATCACATTTTCTCAAGTCTCCTCTTAGGCGGGCTGATGCCCGCAGGCTTCAGAGAGACCATCTCCTGATCAGCACCTGTCCCGATCCATGCCTCAGCCCCCACAAGGGGACCGGGGGGCAAGATGCCACAGGAGGTCGTGAAAGCAATGTATTTTCTCATCTTTGTCAGGTGCTTGCTTCGCGCCGGGCGCCTTGCTGAGTATCTTGCTGGTATTACCTCATTCGATTTTCCTAACCCACCAGCAGGCAGACATTCCTGTTTGCCCCTTTCACAGGTGGGGAAACCAAGCACAGAACCAGGAGCTTTCTGCGATGCAGGAAATAGTTGTAGATCTTGATGCTACATTCTACTTAGCTACAGGCTAATTTAGCACTTAACCTGGGCGTTTATTGCATGTAAACTATCACTTAACACAATACATCCACTGCTCAGGGAGGAAAAGTGGCCTGGGCCCCCATCAACTTCCTGACATAGGCCAGTTCCCCCTCAGTTCTGTTTTTGGGAAAATTCTGTTGTTTTTGTCCCCAAAGAGCCACTTTGGTCCCCAAATCCTAACAATGCTTCCATCAATAGAGTAACACATTCCCGGTATTACTCATGAGAAAACGGAGAAAGCTGAGGCTCAGAGAGGTTAAGGACTCCCCCGAGGACACACAGTGAGGTCTTGACCTGGGCCAGCCCAAGCACACAGGCCTCCTGGCCCCTGTCCAGCTCCACACATACCCTGTCGCCTCTAACGCTCTCTCAGCCCCCACCCCCACCCAGTAATGGAACCCGGCTGGGTGGGGTTGGCCACTGAGAGGCTCCAGGCTTGGCTTGGGCCAGCGGCTAATGGAAATTGGGCCATTTTCCTTGGCCGGAAATGAGAAGCAGATGTGGTTCGGGAGCTGGGGTGCAGACTCATGCGGTGTCAGGGGGCTCCGGTTACATGAAGAAACACGTGACTGTGGTTACAGAAACAGCCTGAAGCCCCCAAGGCTCTCATCAGGGGTCCAACCCAGGCCTGGGGAGTCAAGCCCCACCCCCACCCCGCACCTCCTTGGGAGCCCCTGAGATTCTGGAAGGGAGAGGGTGAGCCCGGAGGAGCGGGGGGAGAGCAGGTCCCTGACTGCTGTGCCTTCCCTCTCGCACGAGAAGTGTGTGGAGTTTGGTTTCTGCTCTCAGCTCAGAGCCCTGCCCTTAGGAGGCTGCCCAGGCGGGGCAAGGGACCCTCTCCAGCACAGCAGGCTTCCACCCAGGGTTGGCCTGCTGCCCCTGCCCAGGCCTGCAAATACCTTTTACAGCCTCACACCACACCTGATTGTCATCACTTTGCTTCTTCAGTCCTTTGGGTGAAGGGATTGGCCCCTGGTGGCGATGCACGCCTTTTCTTGGAAAGCATCTGTTCTCACGCAGTGTTCAGACAGCCTCACCTGAGTGGAGATTAATTGATCAACTCCTTCCAAACAGACAGCCACTGGAGGGAGTGAGATCCTGGCACAGACGAGGAGCCCAGGAACAGCTTGGCAATAGTTGTGGTTGTGTGTGTGTAGGGGGGGGTCTCTGATCTGTTCAGGTCCCTGATTTTATACCTCAGCCAAAGGGGCAGGGCCTCATTCATTCATACGATGAATGGTTCTTGCCCACCCAGTATGGTCCCAGGGCAGTGTAAGGGGGCTTGCCTGAGGAGGTGAGGCTGGAGGAGGGACTTGAAGCTGGCAAGGGAGATGAGAATGGGGGTCTGGGGAGCATGCAGAGGCCCGGAAGCAGGGGGCAGCCTGGGTATTCAAGGTCCTCAGCAAGGAGGCCCTTGTGGCTGGGGCGGAGTGGGAGTGGAGGCCCAAAGGTAAGGGGCCCGGGCCAGGAAGGTCACATAGGCCTCTGTGGGGCAAAGCTTCTCCTGTGAGTGAGCTGGGAAGTGCTGGAGGGTTTTGAGCAGACAGATGTGTTATGATGGGCATTATCAGAGGCCACTGGGCCGTTGTGTCCACAGTGGCCTGGAAAGGGTGAGTGCGAGGGCAAGGGGTCTGGTCAGGAGATGCATACCACTGTCCAGGTGGGGGGCCATGGTGGAAGGTGGGAGAAGTGCCTGGAGAGAAACCTGAATAAGGAACCACGGTGACTCGAAGAAGGGAGTGATTCACTCTGACTAAGGTGCTTTCCCAGGGGAGGTGACTCAAGCAGGATCTTGAAAAAAATGAGCAGTTCAGCAGGCACTGGAGAGTTGGAGTATTCCAGCAGTGCGTGGGACAGGGGCCAAGCAAGGGAGCCAGGCCGTTTTGGGAGCCGTGAACAGCTGGTCACCGCGGAGCAGAAGGGCTGGGGTGGCCAGGTGGGCCAGGCCAGATCAGGAAGGCACTGGTCACTCCGCCAAAGGGTGTCATCCTGTGGGCACTGGGGGGCTCTGAAGGCTTCCCGGCCAGGGCTGGGAATTCATAACGTCCAACTTCCGGTTAAGAAAGGTCCTACCTACAGTGACCAGGAGGGGTTGGAGGGAGGTGGGGAGAGGAGGCCCAGGTGGGGAGTGGAGGCTGATGCCCTGGTGCCGCGGGAGAGAGGGAGGGAGGGATGAGAAATGTTTAGGGAGAGTGGAGGAAGGTGCATGTCAGGCTGGGGAAGGGGGAGCAGGCCATCTGAGGAGGAGGAGGAGTCAGTCTGGGAAATCACATAGAGAAGCCCCAGAGCGGCTGATGGAGGGGTTTGGAGTGTCCGGTTTGCACATCTGAGAGCCCTCGAGGGGCAGGAGACAGTTTAAACCGCGTAAGTCCCCCAGCCAAGGTTTACCTCCAGATTTCTATCCTTAGAAAGGTGCAGAGAGACGTGCATGTGACCTTGTGGAGGTGGGAAGAAGGGGTCCAAGGTCTGTGTGGAAGCCTCTGCATTCTTCCACACACGTGGGTGGGACAGGGCTGGTCCCGTCTGGTCCCTGAGGGTTGCTGGCGTTGGGGGGCAGGTGCTGCTGAAGTATGTGGTCCCTGCACATGGGGGGGTCCCTCCTCTTTGCCTCCCTCCCAAGGCCTTTGAGGGATAGGTTTAGAAAAATAATCTTGGGGGCGCCTGCGTGGCTCAGATGGTTAAGCGTCTGCCTTCGGCTCGGGTCATGATCCCGGGGTACTGGGATCGAGTCCCGCATCGGGCTCTCTGCTCCTTGGGAGCCTGCTTCTCCCTCTGCCTCTCTCTCTCTCTGTCTCTCATGAATAAATAAATAAAATCTTAAAAAAAAAAAAGAAAAATAATCTTGGAATAAATAAATAAATAAATAAATAAATAAATAAATAAATAATAAATAAGAAAAATAATCTTGGGAGGGAAGAGGGAGGAACCAGGAGGGGTGGGTCCCCCCTGTCCCCTGGCAAATGCTGGGAATCACAGACGAGTGCTCCCTGAGCATGTCCCCAGTCCTCTCCCGGGGTGTCTGTGGTGAGTGCCTGAATATGCAGGGGTCTTGGTATCAGCCTGTCTGTGTGTCTCTGCATGTGGATGCGTGCTTCATGCACACATGCGTGAGGGGAGGTATTTCCTTCTCCCTGGGGTTCTCCTTCTCCTGCAGCCCCTCCCAGTAAAGTCTATGGTGCGGCTTATGGCCCCGGGGAGCGGAGGGTGAATGCAAAGTAAGGCATCAAGGAGGGATCAAGCAGGATGTGATGCTCTCTGCTCTTGCAATATAGGGCAGTAGGACGGGAATGGGGGACTCAGAGAAGAGGGAAGATGAGAGCCAAAAAGGCAGCACCATCCTTCGCCCAGCGGGGAGCCTTGGCAGGCCTTGTGTGGGAAGCCCCAGTCAGGTCCGAGGGTAACTCTCCTGGCAATGAGGCGAGTGGGGCTTAACTCTCAGATTGCAGCTATGGGATTTTAGAGAATCCCCTCAGCAAAGCAGCGACTCAGGGCAGCACCAATGGGATGAGGCGCTGGCCAAAGAAGGGGGTCTGGAAGTGTCTTCAGGGAACACTTTCTCTTCTTCTGGGGTGGCTGCGGAGAATGAGGCTGGGTGGTCCCAGATCCCCGGGGTCACGGGGGAAGGCCTGCACCAGCAGCCATGTGTGGGGACCACATACTTCAGCAGCACCTGCCCCCCAACGCCAGCGACCCTCAGGGACCAGACGGGACCAGCCCTGTCCCACCCACGTGTGTGGAAGAATGCAGAGGCTTCCACACAGACCTTGGACCCCTTCTTCCCACCTCCACAAGGTCACATGCATGTCTCTCTGCACCAGGCAATTATCTTGACTAGGAGGAGGGGCAGGTGGTGAGAAAACCCTGGAAAACTAGGCATCTGGCTCCAGGGAGACTGAGTTAACATACAGAAATAGAGATATCTCTAATGAGCCAGTTAAAGATTTCTGCTTGTTTCTTTTCTTTCCTCTTTTCTTTTCCTTTCCTTTCTTTTCTTATTTTTCTTTTCCTTCCTTCCTCCCTCTCCTCTGCCCTCCTCCCTTCCCTCTCCTTCCCTCTCTCCCTCCCTCTCTTCCTTCCTTCCTTGCCTGCTATCAGGTGCCCAGGTGTGGCAGAGTAGGAGGTGTCCCAGGCATGGCTGTGGCAGGGACATCTGGTAGAGTGGAGGGGCCAGAGGAGGTGCTATGCGGGTGGGGTGGTTTGGGTTTCCTCTAGAACACAAAAGGAAGATTATGTGCAGTTTAAGCAGAGGCATGAAGGGATAAGCGTGATGAATTAGAAAGATTGTCCAGGCAGTAGGGAGGATGCTGTAGACAGGGTGAGTCCAGGAGGAGAGGGCGGTAACGCGGGCTATGTGTGTGTGAGTGGAAGAAGGAATAGAAAGGGGAGAACAAGACTGAAAGGTCTGTAGAAGGACGAACAGTCCCCCCGTCTGCCTACAGACTGTGTGACAGCCCAGACCACAGAATGAGATGCCACAGCCCATCTCAGACACAGTGTCTCCTTCAGGTCTTGCACTGAGCCCAGCCCTCTGCTTTGAAAGACCTCTTGGCCCCAACAGCCTGGCCCCACACTGACCCAGCCGACCCCTGCCCCGGCCTGCCGCCCTCATCCCAGAGGAAGGCTCAGCGTGGTAAGAAGCCGGCCTTTACCCAAAAGTGGTGAGGACGCCATGGAGGCCTGTGAATTGGGACGTGCTGGGCAAAACTGGCAGGCGGTGAGGAGGCCACTCAGGGGCCGATGGCCACATGGCAGCCCGAGGAAAGGAGGTGAGGGCTGGAGGCAGTGTGGGGCGGTCCAGCCAAAGATGAGAGACCTGGCCAAGGTTCAGGCCCGCTCTGGGGAGCCTGAGTAGCCATGTGGGCACCTGGGAAATGAGCAATAGGAGAGAATCTCGCTGTCCACCTGAGAGGTGCCTGGGAGTGAGGGAGATGGCCCTGTACTGAAGTCTACGTCCTCTGGCCACAAATAGAGCCTGTGATTCCCCAGGGCGAGCGAGAGTTACCCCCACCCCCAAATTCTCAAACCCCTCCGCGAAGTCAGCTGTGCTGCTCCCTCCCCACAGCAGGTGGCGCCATCGTGCTGGAATTGGTGACCAAGGGGCCAGAAACCCAGCGGGCTGGGGGGGGGGGGGGCAGGCGAGGCCTGGAGCCAGAGCAGGGAGCTGCTGGGGTGGGGGCACTCCAGTTCTACCTTCTGGAGGACCCTGGGCTCCCCCCTCAGTCCTACCTTTTCCATTCCTCTCCCCCCACCACCGGTTGGCTTCATGCCAGGCTCTTCCTGCCTCTCCCCTCTGTCCCTGCTCCCCTGGCCGTCCCCCGCCCCACCATTCCCACTTCGCTTTCCTCTTTCCGCTGGGGTCCACTCTGAGCCATCCTGGCAGGATAAGGGAACTCCAGATCCAGGCCAGGGAGCTGTGTTTGGCAATGGGACTGTCACCGTGGGGGTCTAGCCTGAGCAGCTCCCAAAGGCTTGCCCACCCCTGACACCCTCAGGAAGTATTCCATGCCCCCCGCTAGGAGAGTTCCCAGTGGGTTCCCAGGAACATCTGCTAGTGACAAGAGGGGCAGGACAGAGGGAGTATTTGCTCTGACAAAAGAAATTACAGCAGCTCCCAGGGTGGTGAGAACCCTTGCATCTCCTAATCTGAGGACTTCAGTCAACGAGAAAAACGAGAGGAGCCTCTTCTCTCCCCACTTCTTTCTTTCTTGGCCTCGGGCAGGCGGCCCACTCATGGCAGGGTGAATGGCAGCTGGCCCAGGTGGTACAGGGAGTCAGATGGGCCCAAGTGGGCAGTGGGCCACAGAAGTAGGGTGCCCTTCTGAAGGAGCAGGTGAGGGCAGGGCAGGCCCCCAGGGACACGTCCCAAGGGACCCCGAGTCCCTTGGCTGAGGGTGTGAGGGCGCAAGGGCCTCGGGGGTGGGGAGAAGAGCAGGAAGAGGAAGGCCCCCGGGGCCATCTACCCTGCAGAGCCCCCAACCAGCCACTCCCTCAGCCTAGATGTTTATGGATCGCTGCTGTGTCTTTTTAGATTCTAAATTGATGTCATCGATTTGGTAAGGATGAGGATGCCTGGGAGACAACAGGGCAGAATATTTTAAGGAAGAGCTGTATGGGTGCCTGCTCCCTGAGTCCGGCTTGGACACCCCCAGTTCCCCCCCCTCCCCCCGGCCATCACCTAGGTCCTTAGCTCAGCTGGTGGTCCCTACATCCGGTTCCATTTCAGCCTTAAAAAAAAAAAAAAGAAAAGCCAATTTGCCATCTTCAGTCTTCCTAAGGATGGGGTGCCCTCTCTAATCCCTCT
>NC_138378.1:53810536-53819139 GCF_054177405.1 Leptonychotes weddellii
GGGAGGTTGAGATCAGGGTGGGCTCTAGGAGGACTTCTTGGAGGAGGAACGAGATTCAGATGGGGAGAGGGGGAGGGTTTCTGAGGTTGTAGCTGTGCAAACAAAGGCATTGAGAAGGGGTGGAAGTTTGGGAGGATGGGCAGAGACGAGGGGACACTGAAGAAGGACCTGGCATACAGTGACACTAAGCAGATTTTCTAAGGAAGGAATGGAAGGTGGGGGGAGAACGGGGGGCTGAGAGTTGCTCTCAGAGGCTGGTCCCCCCAGCCCATCAGCTCTGTGGCAGACAGCTGCCGAAGCACCCTACTTGGACGGCCCTAGGGCAGACCCTCGTCCCCCCAGCTCCCCTCCTGGGCTTGCTCGGAACATGAAGCTGAGGCTTAAGAACAGGCATGTGGCCAAACCCCACCCCGGGCCTCCTCCTCAGGGCCTATCTCCCCCTCATTTCTTGCTAAGCAGCAGCTCCTCCAGTGCCCTGCTGGAGGCACGGGTGTTTGTCACCCCGGAGGTGACCAACTGGCCAGTAACGCCCTACCAAGATGGCAGCTTAGCAAGACAGCAGGGCCTTTGTCTGGTCCTGACCCTGCTGGGAGGCCCGGCCAGCCCGAGTTTGCTCAGTGTTAATTATTGACCAGGTGCCCAGGGACAGTGCCCCTCTGGCCAGCTGCATGGAGGGCACTCAGGGCTGGGGCCTTGGCCTCCCACAGCATCAGGTGGGGCTCACCTGAGCCCAGGGGAGGAGAGGACCCCGGCCTTGGGTGAGGATCAAGGAAACCCAAGTGTTTCCCCCACTGCTCCTGGGGCCCAGTATTAAATGAGGTGCAGAAAGGGCCCAGTCCAGAGTAGCTAAAAACTCCGTGTGTGGAACTGCCTTGTTCTGACCCTCCAGAAGGACAGGAGGGGGAATAGAAATACCTTTACCCCCAACAGGAAGGAGACAGAGGATGGACAGAGGGTGAAGGTGTGAGGTTCTCTGAGGAGGACACAGCGGGGACTCTCAGACCCAGCTGCCCCACACGGAACAGCACGCGACCACAGACCCTCTGATGGGAACCACCAGCCTGACAGAGCATTTGGGGGGTTGATTCATTCTGGGCCAGAGAGAAGAGGGCTAAGGACGCCAGCCCTGGCCCAACCACCTCTGGCTCCTGGCTCCAGGTAATTCTGACATGGACTACTCCAGAGCCACCTGACGAGGCCTCAGCCAGGAGCAAGGAGGAGGGTGCATAGAGTGATGTGCGCATCAAGAGACAGGAGGTAGAGGAGGAAAGGAGAGAGCAAGAGCCATGTTGTTAATGGGACCGCCCGCTCCTGGTGCTCCTTAGAGTGTGAGCAGTCCCAGTTGGTCATCCTAAATAGCCCTGAGAGCTGGGCCCAATTACTGGTCCCTTTTGATAGATGAGGAAACGGAGGCTCAAGTTGGTCACCTGCCCAAGTGTCCCAGAGTTGAGGCAGAGCCGAGGCAGTCTGACTCCAGATCTGTGCAGTTGTCTTATCTGCTAGGGGCAGGGTAGGGGGGGACGGCAGGGAGAGGAGAGGCCCCCAGGAAGAGTGAGAGAAGAGAATAGCCCAGGGGCCTGGGCCCCTCGCTCAGGGTGTCCCCGGGGCGGAGGTGGGTGGGAATCTGGCTCCTTCAGAGACTGAAACCTGATCGCCCGCCCCATGTTCTCCCCCGGGGAAGGAGGCCTCGGGGGCCTGGCCCCTGGGTGTCAGGCAAGTGTGCCCCAGGCCTTGAAAGGAAGGGCCCGCCAGCCTCACCCCCCTCCTCAACCCCACCTCCCCTTCCCCTTTGGCTTCACCTGTGAGAAGTCAATATTGATGTTTTATGACCCAGGATAAACACACACTTTTTTCCTCCCATGGAGGGGTTATCTGGTCCGGAGGGTTAATCAGTGACCACTGGGGGTGGGGTTAGCACCTTTCGTCTCTGAGAAGAAAGCACCCATTCAATTCAATCCCTTCGGCCTGGCCCCTTCGCCCCTCCCCAGCCCTCCCCTTTCACCCCGTCCCTCCCATCCACGGGGACTGACCCGGCCCCGCCAGTGGGGCAGGACAGGGCTTTTGGAGATCTGAGGCTGGAGTCTGAGTTTGGGGGGGGGGGGGCGGCACCGTGAAGTAGGCTGCATCCAAGGAGAGCATCCTTGAAGCCCTTTGCCCCGTGCGTGGTGGTTTTCACGGCAATCTGTTGGCAGGACAGGTGGCGCCTGCACGTGGCTGCCGTGGGTCCAGCTAGATCAGGCGCTGTGAGAGGGAGCGAGCCCTGTCCCTTGGGAGCTGTGCACAGAGGAAATAAGACTTACGTTGCACAGCACACAGAGATGACCCGAGGTGCTGCCGGCCGTTCCCCAACACGTGCACCAGCCCCGATTCACCTGCGGTGCGGCCTTGGAGGCTGGCTTAACCCCGCCGGGCCTCGGATGCCTCACCTCTCTTTCCAGGGGTGGGTTCAAGGATTGGAAGAGATCCTGCCTGTCCTGAGAGTGCGGAGAAAATAAAGTGACTATAATTCAAGTGGATTGATTGGAGTCTTCTCTGCCTTCTACCCCGAGGGAGTAATTCACCTCTGGTTGTGACGGCCTTTTTGCTGAGGGAACCATCTCTGGATGGGCCCCTTGGGTTTGGAAGACTTGATGCCCCTGCACATAGCCTGAGGGGCAAGCTGAGAGGAAGCAAGCCTGAACTGGCTGGTGAAACGTGAGGGGAACGGGGTTGCTGTGGCACAGGACATTGGGGGGCCCCCGGCACCCGGAATGGGCAAGAATGGAGAGACAGCTGGCCGCTGAGAGAAGGCTGAAAGGTGAAAACCACCGTGGGGGGCAGAGTGGGAACGACGGAGGCGCACCTCTGAGGAGACATTCCTGGCAGTGGGGAATGACCAACACATTCTGAGGAAGCACTACGTGACCTTGAATGGGAAGCCGTTTTCCACGCTGTGCTGTTATCACTGACCATTAGTCCTGAACTTGAAGAACATCTGCCACACACCTGAGCCTTGGTTCTTGGGACACAGGGAGGGAGGAGGGAGGAGACCGGCGTCAGGTCAGCAGGGGCAGGGCGGAGAGGGGACGGCAGGCACAGGGCTGAGGACCAAAACGAGGGGCATAAGGACCCTGGAGAAGCACACTCCGTCGGGAGAAAGTGCCCACCCGGAAAGCCCTTGGGAATATCGGGCACGGGAGGTGATCCCACAAAGCTGGAGAGCCTGAAGACATACAGGCTAAGCATACTGCAGGGGACATTGGTGAAGGTGCCTTTTCAACACAAGTCATGCCACAAATGTCCCTTCATGACGGGAAGGGTTTATGGTTTGGGAAAAGCCAAGTTCAACCTCTACAGTTACTGGCTCTGGGCTCGGCACTTGCCTGGAGGATGAAGGTGGAGAGACAAGGTCTTTGACTCTCAAAGAGTTCTCTCAAAGGGAGACGGGCTGTGGCAGAGGTGAATAATTGTCCCCCTCCGTCACCTCCTCCCCTCCTCTCTCACTGTGGGAGAACTCCTGAGTTTGCAGCCGGGCATGTGGCAGCCCAGAGTAAAGACTGCCTTTCTCAGCCTCCCTTGCACCTCGGCATAGCCATGGGCCAGCAGAGAGGCAGACGGACTTGTAGACTGCACGTTGTCCTGACCCTTTCCCCCTTCCGGGCCACTGGAAAGAGACGTTGGGGGTGGCGAGCCAGGCTGGACCGTGTGGACGGGGACACCCTCCCAGGACGGCGGAACAAGACAAAGGAAGCCCAGCACCCGGATGACTTCGCAGAGCAGAGCCATCCTACCTGCTTGGGCTCTCTCAGGAGAGAAAAATGTACTTCCATCTTGTTTAAGCTGCTGTTACGTTTGGTCTCCCAGTTAGAGTTAGAGCTGCCAAAACCTATTCCTTGCCTAATTTAGGCTAACCGGGACGTAGAGTACTGTCCTAGAACGTATTCATGTGTGGGGCCCTGGTCTCCCAGTCAGGCGGGGTGGACGCAGATCTGCAGACGGGAAAGTCAGTGCCCCTCGTGAGGCCCCGGCAGCAGATCTGGTAGACCTGTCCTCTGTGAGTGATAGAGTGACAGGAAGACCGCACGCCCTCTGAACGGCTGAGTGCTGATTGCTTCATGCTTCTTTCAGCCGATTCCCAGAAAAGACGGATGAGCTCAAGTGTGACTTGGCTGGTAAGAGGCGATGGAAGGCGGTACCGGTCTGCTAAGGGAGCACGTCCTGCCTGCAGTCTGGGTTTGGTAACTTGGAGCCCTGCAGAGTGCTGAAAGCCAACTGTTCTTTCTCTACCCCAAATGGAAGGGGTGACCTAAGTTGGCTTTGAAAAGACAGCCTTAGTAGGAGTTAAGACTATGGCCCTGAGCCTTTCCCAAGCTTTCCTGGTTAAGAACTTGCTCTCTGCCAGGCAATGGGAGCCAGCCCCACAGCCAAGATCAGATTAAGGGTGTTTCCTTCCCACCCAAGCCTATTGTCTCAGATGGCCTGAAGATAGCAACCATTAAGCTAAGAGAGGGGTCTGGGTGGAGTACAGGAGCCAGTAAAAATACAGCCAGAGTTTTCAGCCTGACAAACTCTGTCGGGACAAGACCTCTGGCTGGAGTTACCTGCACATGGAACCGACTAGAAGCAAATAGTCTGGAAACCTAAGAGAGGCATATTCTTTAATGCCCACTTCAGATGTAACTATGGAAGATCATCATGACCCTAGTGAGAGCTTCCCAGAGGGCACAGCCAGGGGCCAAGGAGGACAGTGACCAAAGGGGTTACTTCTAGAAAACAGAAGGGCGGGAAGTCTTTCTAACTTCTAATTGGCCTCATTTGGTAATTGCTATGGACTCGTGCCATCTGCATAGTTTCCATTGTTTTCTTTTCTGAGTTAGAGTTATTGTTTTTTAATTGTGGTATGTGGTTCTTGTTCCATCGTTGTGTGTTGGAGGAGGTGGGAGGGCAGGTAACTTGTCTTTTCATGTGTTGGTCTCTGGGCTGCAAGTAACCACATCCAGACCTGATTGAGGTGTTGGGTGCAGGACAGCAGGGTACTTGGGGTTGTTGGCCTCGAAAGGTGGGGTTTGAGTTTTATATGTGAAGGAGAGGGTAATCACAGACAGCTGGGTTGCTAAAGGGGTGGACTGTGGCAGAGGTTGCTAATGGAGCCCAAGACCATTTTCCCCTTCCCTCTCATGATCATGTAACAGCTGACTTTTAGTGAAGCACCTTGCCACCCAGGATAAAACTGCGTTTTCAACAGTCTCATGTGGAGTTATATATGACGAAGCAACTAGGTTTTGGCCAATGAGATGTGAATGGAGCGTCAGTACAAGTTCTGGGGGATCATGCTGTGAGAGGCCGAAGGTACTTTCCCCTCCCCTTTCCCCTGTCTGATGGTTGGAGGGCAGAGACGTTAGACAGCCACGTTGGTCCACGCACAAGAGGGCAAAACAAGACAGAAAAAGCTTGGGTCCCAACACCGCAGAGCTGAGCCAGCATGCCAGTTAGGACTCTTATGTGAGGGAGAAATAAACTTGCTCAAACCACTGGTATGGGGGGGTGGTTTTGTTTCTGTTCGTTCTTGTTAGAGCAGCAGAGCCTGTAAGCTGCTGTGGATGCACCTCGATCCCTGCAGGACAGTGGGATATAAAGCACCGTGGCAGCACAGTGGAAAGAGTCCTTATTTCTGTTTGGGGGAAATCTGGGGAGACTCCCAAGAGGGGATGCTTGAAATGAGTCTTAAAGGGTGACAGACTTTTTCAGACGCACGAGTGAAGCGAAAGGGAAGGACGTCTTGATAGCTGGACAGTTTGAGCAAAGGCTCAAAGTAGCGAGAGCACCTGACAAATGGTTCAGAGGGGAAATCCAGGGAGATGGGGCTGGTGAGGTAGATGGGGCTAGCTGTGAAGGACCTTGAACGTCATGATATGCCGTTCAGACTTTGCCATTTGGAACCGCTGAGGGGTTTAACAGGGAAGTACCGTGATCTAATTTTTGTTTTGTTTTCAAAAAAGATAAATCTGGCAACAGTGTGTAAGATGGATTTAGAAGAGAGAGCTTGGGGGCAGAGGGAAGGAACTTTGTAAATATAATATAAGCCAATTCTGATTTTCCCACAGAAACAGTATTATAATAGAGGATTATGCTCCTGGCCAAGGGCCTGATATACAAATTTTTATAGAACTGACTATAAAACCAAATGCAAGTAGCAATAATGGTATACCCATAATCTGTACATTACAAAGTTTCTAAATAGCATATGAATAATTAAATAGGGCCACACAGTAACCAACCACAAAGATGTGTATGTATAATATAGTCCTCAGTCTCATTTCTGCCTTTTAAGAAATTTATTGTATCACAAAAGCAATCTCTGTTTATTTTTTAATGGATTTATTGAGGTATAATTGACCTGTAATAAACTGCACATTTTTAAAGTGTACAATGTGATAAGTTTTGACATGTTTATAGCCCCTTGAAACCATCGCCACAGTCAAGGAGACAAACATTTCCATCACTCTAGAAGCTTCCTCCTTTGTAATTCCTTCCTCCCACCCCTTCTCCATCTCTTCCATCCTTAGGCAATCACCCATCTGCTTTCTGTCACTAGAGATTAGCTTGCATTCTCTGGAATTTTATATAAACGGAATCATACAATATGTCCTCTTTTTTGTCTGTCTCCTTTCTCTGAGCATAATTATTTCTGAGACTCACCCATGTTACAGTATGTATCAACAGTTAATCCCTTCTTAATGCTGAGTCATATTCCATTGTATAGATATACCACAGTTTATCCGTGCCCCTAGTGGTGGACATTTGGGCTGTTTCCAGTATTTGACTATTACAAATAAAGCTGCTATGTGCATTCATGAATAAGTCTTTGTGTGGACATATGCTTTCATTCCTCTGGGTAAATATCTAGGAATGGAACGGCTGAATCACATGATAGGTGTATGTTTATCTTCCTAAGAAACTGCCAACAAGTTTTCCTAGGTGGCTGCACCATTCTGTATTCCCCACCAGCAATGTAAGAAAATTCCAGTCGCCTGACATCTTCCTTAGTTGTTGGTGTTTGCAGCCATTCTAACTGGTATGTAGTGCTGCATTTTTCAGGGTTTTCCTTTGCATTTCCCTAATAACTAACGAGGCTGAGCATCTTTTATGAGTTTACTTTTTATCCATGTATCTTCTTTGATGAGTCTGTTCAAATTTTTGGCCTGTTTTTAAATTGGGCTGTTCATCTTCTTGCTAATGAGTCATAAAAGTTCTCTATATACTTTACCAGGGACTGTTTCAAGTACTGCTTTAATATTTGCTTTGCAAATGTTAACGAATTTAATCTTCTCAACACGCATATGATGTAGATACTATGATTTTCCTTCACTTACACAAGAAGATTGAATAACGGGGCGCCTGGGTGGCTCAGTCACTAAGCATCTGCCTTCGGCTCAGGTCATGATCCCAGGGTCCTGGGATCGAGCCCCACATTGGGCTCCCTGCTCTGCGGAAAGCCTGCTTCTCCCTCTCCCACTCCCCCTGCTTGTGTTCCCTCTCTTGCTGTGTCTCTCTCTGTCAAATAAATAAATAAAGTCTTTAAAAAAAAAAAAAAGAAGGTTGAATAACTAGTCCCAAGTTCGCTTTGCCGGAAATTGATCTCCAGGATTGATGTCTGAGATTGATCTCTGAGAGCGCCCTGTGCTTTTGCTGTGATGTTCCACGGCCTCTCTATGTGCATATCCTGTTCTTGCTTTAATCCTGCAGTGATTCATAAGGTGCAAGAGCACTCACACCGGAGTGGTGGCATTTGGAAGCCCTCTTTTGGGGAGATTTTCATGGTGAACTTTTGAAGAGACTTTGAGGCAGAGTCCCCATTGCTGAGTTGATGCACAGACTCAGGGATGCTATCAAGGCTCTTTCAACTAAAATGCTCACTATTCTGTCTGACTGAATGCATTACATTTTAAATTCTTTTTTAATACTTTGTGATACGGCAAAAAAAAAATACTTTGTGATACGGCAATCTGAATGTCTGATCCAATTCATTTTGAGTCTTGGTATTCACAATGGCCATAGCTATATGAGATACCTACCAAATGATGGGCACGCATCATGTGTCATGCCCATTAAATCACGACATTTATAGCTCACTCCCGTCCACCCGTTGTGCAATTTAATTGACATTTGGCTGGTACGTTTCCACCTTTCCTGATCTGAAACAGTTACTCTTGCAAAATAATTGGAAGGTTGTGTGTGTTCATATTTTTAACAAATGGATTCAAAATTCTCTTAAATTCTTTATCTGAAAAATTTTCCAAGCTTATTCCTTTAACTGTGTAGATAGAATTTTTAATAGGTGACATATTTACATAGTTTTCAGTAAAACTTATGATGGAAACCTTATGATGGAAACATTTCCAAGTAATTATTTTCAAAACGCCCTCTTCTTAGCATACATTTTACTTGAAAAGCTGTTCCTCTCTTACTTACTGTTTAAATATTCCCTACAGCATGATAGGGTGGATTAATTTTGTCTGAAATATCTGCTGGGGTCACACACTACTAATATTCGCTTATGGTAGAAAAGGTCAGAGAAGCTAGGACCCACTCACATTTCTGTAGGAGAAAAGTGCCCAAGTCAT
>NC_138378.1:53819239-53856502 GCF_054177405.1 Leptonychotes weddellii
AAAAAAAAAAAAAAACCACCTGACTCAGTATTTATATGCCTCACCCAAAGGATCATATTGCACACTTTGCTTTGGAGACCAAGATTTAGGGAGGGAGTTTGTGTGAGATCAGCTGAGAGAAGCCTGCCTGCCGGTTGCACTGTGAATGCAGGAGGGCCCCCTTTGGGGGAGTCACAGCTTTTCCTTCGATTTAGAAGGAAAGCCCAGTTTCCCAAACCCCTCAGCAACTGGTATCATCTAATAGGGACAGAGATCACCTTCTCCTCTGCCCCCTCCCCCTCTGGCCGCCCCTCAGAGGGGTCCTTTGAACCATGGACGGTGGGGAGAGGGCACCAGAGGTGGGAAGAGGCTGCCTATGCTGTGGGGTATTTTCTCAGGGGGGCTCCCGGGTGCACCTCTCCCCAGGAGGGGCCTCCAGCTCACGGCCAGTTGAGGGGTGAGGACTGAGCTGCAGGTAGCAGCTGCGGGTGTTGGTAGGGAGCAGAGTCCTAATGTGGGGCCTCATCACCCCAAACCTGGAGTCATCCCAGGAGGCAGGACCTGGCAAAGGGCTTCTATTCACGGCTGCAGGCTTTACAGAGCCCTGGGCTTGGAAGATCCTCTGTAAATACTTGTCGGATTTACTTGAATGGAGTTGAACTCTCATTTCCTGATTCCAGCAAGATTGGAAGTGCAGGCTGGGTGGGCTGGGTTCTGATTCCTGGGGGTTTGGGGTGGGAGGGACGCCAGGCCCGTTGGGCAGCTCAGCCCTGGAGGGGATGTCCTGAATCTGGAAGAGCTTCAGTCATTCCTTCCTTTTGCCTGCCTCTACTTGTCTGAGGGTGCCCAACCCAGGTGAGGGTCCCTGGTCCTCTTGGATGCAGGGAAACGGCAGGAGGGAGAGGCCAGGAGGGACAGGGAGGAGCCAAGTGAAGAGCCCTAGGGAATGTGTGTGCGCGTGCGCAGAAGCTGAGTTTCCACTGGACAGTCTTGGTCCCGATCTTCCAGTATTTTCCTCCCGAGGAAGCTTCACAGCCAGTTCCACCCTCCTTGGCCTGGTGCCTGGGGAATGCGCCCTATTTTGACCACGGGGAAGACCGAGGCATATGTGCTCCCGCGTGCTCAGAAGCCTCACCTGTCCTCAGTGTGCTGACGCACTCACCTGCATCCGTACTTGCCGACTCGCCAGCCAGCCCCAGGCGCACATGTGCCGCCCCGTGTAGACGCACACGCACCTGTCTGCACTCGGTCAGACCCACTGTACGTGCACCTCCAGGGACAGCCAGTGCCCCCCAGACACGTGTCGTCCCTCAGGCACAGAGAGCCAGCCCACAGGTCCTACTTGGAGGGACATGAAACAGACGGGGTCCCCCGGGCTGCGTGCTTCTCCCAGGCTGGTGTCCACCACAGTCAGAGCCTCATACAGCTGCTGGCATGACACAGGCCCCCATTGTGCTCCCAGGCACAGGGGGACAACGAGGGCCTGTTTCTGCCTGCTCCCCACAACACCGCCCCGGCTGTCAGGGGCCTGGGAGCCCAGCTGCCTGTTTCAGAAGATTAGGGAAACTCCCCACAGGCCATGTTCTGCAGGAGGACTTCTTGGGGAACCCCAGGCTGAGGGAGGAGATGTAACTCCTGCCCTCAGGGACCCAGAGAGTGGGAAGGGAGATTTGGGATTTGCACTTGACCTGCCCGAGGGGGCACAGACCCTTGCAGTTCCCGGAGGGGAGTTCTGATTGCTCATCAGATCAGGGCACGGCCACTCTGTGAGTCTGAGTTTTGAGGGTGTGGAGGCTGCAGCCTGCAGGCCACTTGGATCTGTGGATCAGTTCTGCTAATCCCAGGTAAACCTGATTTCTCTTGCCCCTGCTTTACATGCTAAGGAAGGCCTCTGCTATGGACTGAGAGTTAGGGGGCGCCCCAAATTCACACACTGAAGCCCCCAACCAGCCGGTGTGGATGTACTTGGAGATGGCCCCTCTGAGGAAGGAATTAAGGTTCAGTGAGGTCATCAGGGTGGGGCCCTCACCCAATAGGACCGATGTCCTTGTAAGAAGAGGCAGAGACACGAGAGATGGATTTCTGTCATTCTGTACCTGCCCAGAGGAAAGACCACGCGAGCACGCGGTGCACGGGCCATGGTCAACGAGCCATGAAGGGAGCTCTCTCATTAGGAACCGAATCAGCAGGCACCTTGATCTTGGACTTGCAGCCTCCAGAACCGGCAGAAATAAATGGCTGTTGTCTGAGCCACCCAGTGTGTGGTGTTCTGTTCTGGTGGCCGGAGTGGATTAATAAGCCGCTCTGTTTCTCCCCAGCCTCGCCGGCCTACGGCAGCTTTGTCTCAGACCTGCGCCGGCGCCCGACACACATGCCCAGGATGGGAGTTCACCCCGCGGCCCTTTCGGTCAGTGGGTTTCCCCAGCAACCGGCCTCCCACGGCAGTCCTCTTAATCAACCTCTGATCTTCACTGAATGGGTTTCTTTACTCACTGCTCTGAGGACGGCAGATTCTATGAACTGACATTTCCTAAGGACTTTTCCTCCTCCAAGTGCTCTTTTCTTCCAAATCTGTGTTTTAAAGCATGCCCCAAATGGCACGGCAGCGTTTTACGTGGTGAGTCCGGTTACCATCTGCAGAGTGCTTGCTCTGTCCTCGTGGTGTGGGCGGGGTGGGGGGGGAATGGGAGCCACCCCACCCCAGGCTGTCTCCTCTGGGCTGCCATTCCTTTGCTTGCGCTCTTCCTCTCGGAGCTGCCTTCCCCTCCTGCTCCTCACCGGCTAATCCAATCCTTGGCCACCACCCCTGCTTGGGGCCATCCCTCCTTTCCCACATGTTACCTCCCACCTTAGACAGTCAGCAGCCTCACCTGTGTGATGCCAGTTGACCAAGGGCCTGCTCTGTGCTAGCTTCCTTCTCTCTTTCCATCCTCAGTGGTAACCCTTTGGGTAGTTTCTCTCATCATCCCCAGTTTACAGGTGGGGAAACTGTGGCTCACTGAGAAAAAGTTCCTCTCCTAGAACCAGCCAGCTGGGGAAGGAGCTGGGTTCACACCGTAATCTGCATCACTCCTCACCCCCCGCCCCCGACTGTGCCAAGCCCTCTGTGCCTCTCCTGACCCATCATCCCTGAACCATTGCCCCCTTCACTCTGTCTGGCCCACCATTTGCTCCCCTGGCTACCGGTCTTCTGGACTCTTTATTTCCATTCCACTAGATCATCACCGCAGGAGTCCCCAACCCCTACAAATAGCCTGCACACGGTGGACTCTCAAATATATCGGGTGAAGAAATGAACTGTTGCAGGGAGCCTGGGTGGCTCAGTCAGTTAACTGTCCAACTCTTGATTTTGGCTCAGGTCAGGATCTCAGGGTCATGGTGCACTGAGCTGAGCATGGAGCCTGCTTAAGATTCTCTCTTCTTCTCCCTCTGCCCCTCCCTCTCTAAAAAAAAAAAAAGAAGAAGAAGAAGAAAGAAAGTAAAAAAAAGAAATGAACTATTTTTTCCCAACTAGGAAGCAGTATGCTCATGCCTGGCTTCTGCCCCTACACCATAACACCCAGCATGGGGCTGGGCACACCGTGGGACCTCCTCGCGACCCACCGGACACTCCTGAGGGTCTTCCTCTTGCCTCCAGCTGCTTGTTATAAAACCCCCAGCTGAGCCAGGTGAGCACTCCTAACCCCCACCCCTGCTGCCAAAACTGACTTTTGCCATGTTTGCTAATATTCCTTTCCTTTTCTCCTCGGAATCAACATTAGCTTGGCTAGCTCCCTTCCCTCAGCCTGATAAGGATGGGGTAACAGCATCTGGACAAACTTGGGGTGTGCTTTTCTTGCCTTGTCAGAACAGCAGCTCCTGTCTGGCTGGCAATGGGCTGGGAGCCAGACCCCAACAATGGAGGCCTTGTGAGCTGGCCCCTGGGATATGCTGGGAGCCCGCAGTTTAGCACACATACAACCCTTCCTGGTGCCACCTTCTTATCTCCTGCCCCACCGAGCCCTTGCCAATGCCGAGGCTGCAACCCCACCCCTGTAATTGCGTGTCCCGATGGAGCATTCCTGGGCTCCGGCCACCGTTAAACATTGACTTAAGATGTGGGGGGCAGTCACCACAGACTATGGGGGCTCCTAACTGGGGGGGGTCCCGCCTGGGTGTCCCGCACTTCTCCCCCCGGGGGTCCTGGGCTGACTGAGAAAGCTACAGCACAAGGCAGGCGGCCTTGGCTTCCCATACCTCTGAGAGTGTGTTGTGGGAGCCCCCGGGCCCTTTCGGAAAGGGAGGTCTTTTCCCCCCTTTCTTTCTCAGGCTCCCTCCCTGCTTAGGCCCAGCCTCTCTTCCCATCTTCCTCTTTCTCCCTGGGTCTTGTCCCACCGGGGGAGCTCAGGTGGAGGCTCTACTGTCCCTGTCCCATCCAGGACTTGCCCTCTCTGGGAAACCTAAGGTGTGGTCGGGGAAGCAGCAGGCTCCGAACCCCCTCCCGCCCATCCCGAGAACACCCTCCTGGCTTCACCAGGCCCCCAGGGCTGTGTGCCCGAGACGGCAGCGAGGACGGGCTGGGGTATGTAACTGGCAGACCCCGCTGGCCTAGGACCCCCAGTTTAGAGGAGGACACAGGTACCCGGCAAGTCTTCCGGTGGCCAGTGTCGTGGTAAGTGACAGGGGAGTGCTGATGTGGGACTCGCCCAGTGGAAATAAGCATTGGATACTTTGCACTGAGGCCCATGGACACCTCCGGTCATCGTGTTATTTGCTGCCTCACTGGTCTGGTGTAGGAGGACGCCTCTGGTGGCCGTGTGAACAGCCGCAGGGGAGGGAGGGTGAACATGTGGAGCCCGGGGGGGGGGCGGGGGGCACCGTCGGAACAGCACAGAAAGAGGTGATGGGGGGTGGGCGACAAGCCGGCAGTGGGGACAATGGAGAAAAGGAACTGATTCCAGGCCGACTGGATGGTAGACTCTGAAGGTGAGGGTAGGGAGGCTGGGTGGAGAGGGAGGAGGTTTCTGGCCTGAGCTGCTGGGTAGATGGAGGAGCCATTTCTATATGGAAAGAGTGGAGACAGCACATATTTGGGGCTGGGAGGGGAACCGAGAGTTCAGCTGAAGCACGTTATGTTCGCGATGCCCGGGAGATAACCCAGCATCAGCGGCCCTTCCTGACGTGCCACAGAAGCACATCCTCCACGGCAAGTGTCTCTGGTTGGACTGTCCCTTGCATGGCTCCCCTCCCCCAGTGCATAGCAGGGCAGGATCTCGGGCAGGACAGTCAGGGCCCCCACCGCCTGTACGCAGAGATTGGTCTTGGAGCAGGCACACAGCCGCTCGGGGGCGCTGAAGAAGGGCGGGTTGCAGTCTTCTCTGAGTTTGTGAGCTGTAAGGAAATGGAAGGCTGGAGCTGTCGGTGGGCGGTAGAGATTTGCCACCACACGGACTGAGGCAGCCAGAGAATGGAACCAGCACAGGAAAATGGAGTCAGGATTTGGAGAGAGGCGGAGCTCTGGTCACACCCTTTGAAACTCTGGATCCATTCATGTCTAAAGTTGGATCTGCTTGGGGCACCTGGGTGGCTCAGTCGTTGGGCATCTGCCTTCGGCTCAGGTCATGATTCCAGGGTCCTGGGATCGAGCCCCGCATCGGGCTCCCTGCTCCGCGGGAAGCCTGCTTCTCCCTCCCCCACTCCCCCTGCTTGTGTTCCCTCTCTCGCTGTGTCTCTCTCTGTCAAATAAATAAATAAAATCTTTTAAAAAAACCCAAATAAATAAATAAAAAAATAAAGTTAGATCTGCTTTTTGATCCATTATGTAAACTAATAAAATCTTTTGATTTTCCCAGAAGCTAGTTCTAATACTTCTGCCTGCCACTGAAAGACGAGGCATAAGACTCCCACAGCATCCCAGAGGAGATGTCAGTCAGGTGGGCCTCCCGGAGCAGAGACAGATGCAAACGTGGAGGAAGCCAGGTGCTGGGGAGGGACAGCCCCAGAGGGGACAATGGCTGGAGAGGGACACGGAATCAAAGGACACATGTGGCAGGAACTCCCAAATGATTCCAACATTCACTTTTGCTTTCTTTCTCGAGTTTTTAGCTGAGCACATGGCCGTTCCAGGTAAGTGTGACCATGAGGCTAGGTCTAGACGAAGAGATGTGCACACAAGTGCTGGGGGGGGCTCTCCATTTCCCGCTGGATGCCATTGGCGCTCCAGCCATTGGAGCTCCAGCCCACAGCCTGGCAGAGGACACTGGTGGATACTGCCCAGTACCCGGTTCAAAACCAAGGCACCCCTTCCCCCCCATCGCCAAGAGTGTTGTCTGCTCGCACACAGTTCAGTTGAGTCTTTCTCTAGAAACCACTTTGCCCAAAGTTATGCCTCCTCCCTGGGGGGATCAAATGGGGGTGTGCATCCAATGATGGGTGGGATAGCAAGCCTAGCTCCCGGCCTCCACGGAGACACCTTGGAAGGCCACCCCAGCTTCCAGTGCTCCCGTGAGGCTGGCTGGCTCCTCTGTTGGGGCTGCTTCACCTTTGCCCAGTCTTGCTTCCGTCCTCCCTTTCACGAGGGTTTATCCCAAGAGCACCCCCCATAAAACACCTGTCTGCAAATCTCTGCCTCAGAGTGGGCTTCCTGAGCAATCCAACTCAGGACAGAAGCCGTCTTATGCTGTGATGGGAGCAGCCTGTGGACGACAGTGAGGTAAACAGTACAAGAAGCCCGAGTCCTCCAAATCCACTAACTGCGGTATTAGCCCTGAGCCATCAACTTCCACGGTAGAAAAACAGACTTGCAATGGGGTTTGAGGTCTCTTTGTTACGGCAGTCTAAACACGTTCTGATTGATGTAGAATTTGTTATCAGGAAGCAGGATGTTGACGTGGCCAAACTGTAAGCGCGAGGCTTTGGGCTCTTGTCAGACAGTGGGTCGATACCTCAGGTTGCAGAGCTGAGGACCGTGTTATGCTGAACGATTGCTAACGCTATCTCTTGTGGTATTTTAGAAGATAGTTCCCATGCCTCCGGAGCCTCTCGCTCTAGAGCAATGGGCTGGAAAAGGTACAAATGTCGGTGGGGATAGTCTTCTTCACGCATTTGGCAAGGTCCTTAGGAGACATACACTCAGAATAGAGACAGCAGTTCACAAGCAGAGATGAAAACGAATGGAGCTCTGTTAATGGAGACCCTTCATGCCTGTGGCCGGTAATCTAAGCTGGCGGAGAATCCAGTATTTGAAGCTTCCACGTGCTGAGAAAGCCAACTGCTTTTGTACCCCAAACTGAAGCGATGACATGAGGGGGCCCTCAAGGGGCAGCTTCCCCAGGAGGTAAGACTGTGGTCTGAGCCTCTCCTGACTAGCTCAGTGAAGAAGGCCCCACCAGACGAGAGTCAGTCCAGAGGTCCAGATCACATGAAAGGTGCTGCTTTTCCCCTTGGGCCTACTATGTTAAGGAACCTCACCAACTATGATTAAGTTAAGAGAGGGTAGGATGGACTTGGTGTATAGGCCGGTAAGTAAATAGGCATAAATGTGTCTTCAGGCTTAAGAACTGGGTCTAGATCAGCTTTTTGGGCGGGGTTACTGGTGCATGGAACAGATGGGAAGTAAACTAACTTTCTTTTTTTTTTTTTTAAGATTTTATTTATTTATTCATGAGAGACAGAGAGAGAGACAGAGGCAGAGGGAGAAGCAGGCTCCCAAGGAGCAGGGAGCCCGATGCGGGACTCGATCCCAGGACCCTGGGATCATGACCTGAGCTGAAGGCAGACGCTTAACCGACTGAGCCACCCAGGCGTCCCAAACTAACTTTCTTAAAATGGTTTTATTGAGATCCAGTTCACATTTGACAAGGTTCACCCTTTTAAAGTGTACAATCCAGTGGTTTTTAGTATATTCACAGAGTTGTGCAACCATCACCACTAGCCAGTTCTAGAACATTCCCATCACTCCCAAAAGAAACCATGTACCCATTGGCAGTCACACCCCATTCCTCTCTCCCCCAGGCTGGCAACCACTAATCCACTTTCTGTGTCCATGGATTTGCCTATTTCTGGACATTCCATGTAAACAGAAATCATACAAGATGTGGCCTTCTTTCATTTAGCGTAATGTTTTCTAGTTTCATCCATAGGGTAGCATGTATCAGTATTTCATTCCTTTTTATTCCACTGTATAGATATATTTTGTTTATCCATTCATCAGCTGATAGACTTTTAGGTTGTTTCTACTTTTTGGCTATTACGAATAATCTTGCTATAAACATTCGTGTACAAAATTTTATGTAGATGTGTATTTTCAGTTCTCTTTCATACACAGCTAGTAGTGGGATTGCAGCGTCATAAGGTAATCCTACGTTTAACTTTTTGAGAAACTGCCAGACTGTTTTTCAACCGCAGTATCTCACTGTGGTTTTTATTTGAATGCCTCGTCAGCTAATTATGTTGGGCTCTTTTTCATGTGTTTATTGACCATTTGTGTATCTTCTTTAAAGAACATCTATTCAAATCCTTTTTCCACTTTTAAATCGGATTATTTGTTCTTATTGTTGAGTTATAAGTGTTCTGTATGTATTCTAAATTCAAGTCCCTGATCAAATACAGAATTTGCCAATATTTTCTCCCATTCTGTGGGATGTCTTTTCACTTGCTTGATAGTGTTCTTTGAAACACAAAGGTTTTAATTTTGATGAAAACCAATGACTTTCTTTCTCTTCCTTCCTTCTTTCCTTCCTTCCTGCCTTCCTTCCTTCCATCCTTCCTCTCAGATTTTTATTTATTTATTTGACAGAGAGAGCCAGAGAGCACAAGCTGGGGGAATGGCAGAGGGAGAGGGAGAAGCAGGCTCCCCACTGAGCAGGGAGCCTGACTCCGGGCCTGATCCCAGACCCCCGGTGCCATAACCTGAGCTGAAGGCAGACGCTTAACCGACTAAGCCACCCAGTCTTTCTTTCTCTTTCTTTCTTTCTTTCTTTTTCTTTCTTTCTCTCACTCTTTCCTTCCTTCCTCCCTCCTTCCCTCCCTCCCTCCCTTCCTCCTCCCTCCCTCCTTCCTTTCCTTCCTTCCTTCCTTCTTTCCTCTCTTCTTGTGCTCTTGGTGTCATATCTAAAACAAACAAAGAAAAAGAAAAAGTAAAGCATAATGTTTAATCCAAGATCACTAAGTTTAACAATTGCATTTCTTACATTTAGGTCCATGACCCATTTTGAATTAATTTTTGTACATGGTGTGAGGTAGAGATCTAACTACATTCTTTCAAATGTGGATATCCAGCTGTTCCTGCATCACTTGTTGAAAAGACTATTCTTCCCCCTTGTGTGTTTGTTTCTAGACTCTCAATTCTATTCCTTATGCCAGTACCACACTGTCTTGATTACTATAGTTTTGCAGTAAGTTTTGAAATAGTAAGGTTAGTGTAAGTCTTTCAACTTTGCTCTTCTTTTTCAAGATTGTCTTGGCTACTCTGGACCCTTTGCAATTCTATATGAATTTTAAAATCAGTTTTCAACTTCTGCAAAAAGGGCAGGTAGGATTTTAATGGGGATTACATTGAATCTGTAGATCATTTGTAAATTTTTTTTTATTACAGATTTTTATTTTTATTTTTGGACAGAGAGAGAGACAGGGAGAGAGGGAACACAAGCAGGGGAGTGGGAGAGGGAGAAGCAGGCTTCCTGATGAGCAGGGAGCCCGATGGGGGCTTGATCCCAGGACCCTGGGATCATGACCTGAGCCGAAGGCAGACGCTTAACAACTGAGCCACCCAGGCGCCCCTGTAGATCATTTGAAGGAGTATTGACATCTTAACAATATTAAGTCTTTCGATCCAAGGACACAAGATGACTTTACATTTATTTAGGTCTTCTTTAATTTCTTTATTTTTTAAAGATTTTATTTATTTATTTTTTTAAAGAAAGAGAGTGTGTGAGTGGGAGGAGGGGAGAGGGAAAGGGAGAGAATCTTTTTTTTAAAGATTTTATTTATTTATTTTTGAGAGAGAGAGATAGAGAGAGCATGTGCAAGAGCGGGGGATGGGGGGAAGGTCAGAGGGAAAGGTAGACTCCCTGCTGAGCAGGGACCCCAGTGCAGGACTGGATCCCAGAACCCTGGGATCATGACCCAAGCTGAAGGCAGACACTTAAATGACTGAGCCACCCAGGCGCCTGGGAGAGAGAGAATCTTAAGCAGGCTCCACACTCAGCACGGAGCCTGACGCAGGGCTTGATCCCACGACCTTGAGATCATGACCTGAGCCAAAATCAAGAGTCGGACCCCTAACTGACTGAGCCACCCAGGCGCCCCTGGTCTTCTTTAATTTCTTTTAATGATATTTTGTAGTTTTCAATGTACAAGCCTGGAACCTCTTTTGTTAAATGTACTCCTATTTTATACTATTATATATGATCATAAACAAAATTATTTTCTATATTTAATTTTTAAGTGTTATAATAAGTTTTTGAGAGGACTTAATTGGCCAAAGACTACAAGCCTGGCCTGTGCAACTCTGGGATTGTTCAACTCCTAAAGAAAACCATGAGCTCCCAAACCTGCACCAGCCGGAACCTGCTGTGGAAGCTGTGTCCTCACTTCCCCCAGAGAGGCGCATTCTCCAATGCCCTCTTCATTTGTGGTCCCTAGAGGACAAGGAAGGAACTCCCAGAAGGCAAAGCCAGGGGCCACAGGGAATAATAGACAGAGGAGATGTTTTCAGGTAATCAGTACCGAGGAACCTACTCCTCGGGGAGGCTGGGAATCTTTGGAATTCTTGCCCCAGGGAATCTACTAATTGGTATGTTCCTGCTTCAAGTTTTCTAATTTTTCCTTTCCAAAAGGCAGTTTTGATTGTGGTTCTTGTGGTCTTACCTCCTCTTGTATATGCCTATTGCTGGTGGAAGGGGCAAATAGATAACTTGCTTTTTAGTTTATATGTCACTGGATTGATATCTGAACTTCATACCAAGATCTGACAGTCACCAAGAGGGCCTGGGCTTTGAGCTGGTTGCAGTAATGGATGGGACTGGAGTGCCTAGGTGGCTCAGTCAGAAGTCTGCCTCAGGCTCAGGTCATAGGCTTGGGGTCCTGGGATAGAGCTCCACATCAGGGTCCCTACTCGGTGGGGAGTCTGCTTCTCCTTCTCCCTCTACCCCTCCCTACCACTCATGCTTTCTCTGTCTCTCTCTCAAATCAATAAATAAAATCTAAAAAAAAAAAATAAATAATGGATGGGACCCTGTGGGTCTGGGATGTGGGCAGGAGATTAACACGTTCCGTCGGGGGAGAAAGAGTGTGTTTATGTGGGTGGCCAGAGGGGCAGGCCACGGCAGGGAACGATAGCTTTTCTTTGGTAGCCACTCTCCTCTTCTTCAATAGTGGAATATTTAAGTGGACACTTTGCTGCCCAGCAAAAGGCTGTATTTCCTAACTTTCTTTGCAACTTGGTGTGCATTTTGATCAAGTCTGAGGGCAATGCGGTGGGAATGGACATGATGCATGCCACTTTCAGGCTGTGCCCTTCAATGGAAACAGGACTGTTTTCTCCTTCCCCTTTTCCCTTTCCTTCCGGCTGGGAGGTTGAAGTGCTGGCAAGGGCTGGAGCCTCCATCTTGGAGGGGAACTCAGAGCAACAGACTGGAGAAGCTACCATATCACCCCTATCCTGCCTTCCTAGCCTTCTCATGCAGGCATGAAACTTCTACTTATTTGATACACTGTCTTTGGGGACTTCTTTGTTATAGCAGCCTAACTGTTAACCTAACTAATACAGGAAGTGTGTCTGTTTTTAAAATGGGAGAGACTACGGCATGTTTCTATGCTTCTGGAAATGACCAATTAGAGACAGAGAGACTGATGAGCAGAGAGTGGGGGGATAACCAAGGAGCAAAATCCTTGAGGAGATGAGAAGGGGTGGGATCCAGGGAACAGGGATGGAATTCTTCTTGGGCTGAAGAAACTGGGATGCTTGTTCCATTGTGATAGGAAGAATAAAAAAAAAATTGGTGTAGACACAGAGAGATTTGTGGATTCAGTGGTGGGAGGATGAGAGAGGTTCAATATATTTGCAAGCAAGTAATGTCATGATAACACATGGAATCTTTATTTTATTGGACTCTTCCACACAGCACTGGTTCCCTGACACACTCACCATTGATCTATGCATGGCTTATTTTTATTTAATTAGTTATTTGTAATGATGTAATAGACACCTGCAAAATCACCACCCAAACAAAAGCCTTGACAATGACCCACATCTTGCATATGGTTCCTCTTCCCTATCCCATCCCCCTGCCTCCCCCACCCAGTGACTATCATCCTAAATGCTGTGTACCACATTCCCTTGCTTTCCTTTTATATAGTGTTATTATGCCTATGTATATTTCCAAATATTATATACATATATTTTATATTAACTGTTTGTAACCTCAATAAAAGAGTATCATTCTCCATGTAATCTTTGGGCGTTTACATTTTTCAGTTAATTGTATATTGCCAAGATGTATCCATTTGTTTTCTGTTGCCGTGGCTCTTAACCTGCTGTATGGTATTCTGTTGTGTGAGTACACCACAGTTTATTCATCCACAAGCCAGAGAATCTGGGAAAGGAAAATGAAGGCAGGAGGGGGCTGATGGATAGAGAGAAAGTGAAGGAATCAGCAAACTGGAGAGTTTCTCTGAAGCCAGAGAACTATTTAGGGGCTCTTGGGCCAGGGAGCTGAGAGGCTCAGAGGTGATGGACGGAGAGGGGAGCTGGAATTTCTGATTTCAGAAGTGAGGCCTGGGGTGACCATAAGGTCTTCAGGGATAAACGTGGCGATGGAGAGCTAAGGCTGGAATTATCGGAGATGACGGTGACGGAAGCGAGAGGTCAGGGTGTGGATATGTTTGTTTAGGATAGTGGCAGGTGGGGGAGTAGAGGAAAAGATGAAGAGGTTGGAGCTGGGGGTCTTCCATGGGAGAGGAAGCACACCTAGGAGGCTGGGAGATGACAGGGATCAGGAGGGAGGAGGGTAGAGCTGGAAGCAGGAGCGTCAATGGTGCAGGGCTTTGTGAGGGCATGGGAGTATGGGCTGGAAATGACAATGAGGAGTAATTAACACAAACTCCACCTTTTGGTCTTCAGGTGCAGAGAATATGAGAATAAACAGCCTCCCTTGAGAGGGCTGCAGGGAGATGGTGGCTCAGGACCAGAAGAGGAGGAAACATTCCAAGAAGAACTTGAAAACAGGGGAGTGTGCTGACTGGCGCAAGAGCTCCTGAGTGCATTGTGCAAGAGAAGAGGGGAGGGGTACAGCAGGTGAGGCAAGCAGGCGGGCCGGGACTCAAGTGAGGCGGGCAAGCTGTGGTGGGAAGGCAGACCCTAGCTCTCCTGGAAGGCCAGCCTTGGCTATCCCCCACAAGCTAGGAGCAGGGTCATCACTCAGCATCATGCCCCCCATGCCACTGTGTCACCAGCCCTGTTTGTCCCTCATTCCTGATGGATCTCATGGGGATGGCAGTGGGGAACCAAAAGTCACTACTCTTCCCTTGGGTCCAGTGCTGGGGTCAGGGGAAACCAGTGTGGAGAATGGCCTGGGTTAGAGGTGGGACCAGAAGTCTTGCCTCCACCTCTAAAGGGATCCAGAGATGCAGTCTGGAGACCTCATGTCATCTTCTGGCCAGTTCAGGTAGGGCCTGCTGGTTCCCATAGCCCAGGGCTGGTCCAACTTGCCCTATGAGAAGTTTTCTTTTCATACCCAGTATGAGGGTAGAGACTCCATCTTGGCTTTCAGGGAGGCCTCTCTGAGGGAGGAGGTTTGAAGGGAAAGAAGAAGGGGTAAAGCCAGCTGCTTGGGAGCCAAGGATGGCTGTAAGAAAGACATGGGCCTGCCCGCCATTGTTCTTAAACACAATCAGTACAGAAGAAAGGAAAAAAGCCCAGCCCAGCCCCAGCCTGTGTCTCTGTGGTCTGAAGCAATGTTTCCTTCTGGATTTCCCAAATGGGCTCACCTCAATTATCCTTCAAGTATAAAAGCTTGGCATGAGGGTGAGGAATCATCTGACACAAAGTCCTCCTATTATTTTCTGTGCCTCACCTCCTGCAATGACCTCAAATATGGCCAGCCACTGCCTCTTCCCCATCCCAGAAACCCAGAATCTTCCAAGCTGATGCTCTCTCAGAACCACAGGCTGTAGAAGATCCGAGTAGGAGCCCAGGGATGGAACACTCCCAGGTGGCAGGAGAAGAGGCAGTTATGGGCAGTTTTTCCTTTTCCTCCATTGCTTAGTTCTCAGGAAATCTGTGCCCCCAGTTCTCTGCCTCAGGGGGAGATGGGCTCTCTGCTGTGCTCACCCACCCTAATGCAGGGGTGCAGCTCCTATCATGGAGGCAGGGAGGGGCAATGACTATATTTATCCGTGGCTCTAGCTCTCAGGAACCCCCAGTCTGATGAGGGAGCCATGACCTCCCCGTTATAGGACCCCCTGGGCCAACGCAGTCTGGTCTAACCCACATGCAAAACACTTTGGAACTTGGCCCTTGAGAATGGAGTCAGGATGTAGGGAGAAATAAAACATAACTTTGTAGGTAGGGAGAGCAGATCTGGCCCTGTGATGTGCCTTGTCACATTCTCAACGAAGTGTGGGCTGGTCACAGGCAGCATTTTCTGGGTTTGGATTGGAGGTATCTGGGTCAGGGAACAAATTCAGTGCCGGACACAAGCGATATCGTTTTCAGCCTACAGCAGTGAGTACCAAGAAAAGGTCCGAAGACACATTACTTAAAATACACACTTGGCTGATGTTAACAGAGACTCAAAATAAGAGCGGCTCAAACAAGATAGATGTTCATTTCCTCTTGTGTAGCAGTCCAGGCATAAACAGTTCAGGGCCAAAAGGGCACTAAGGACTCAGGCTTCTCCTAACTTGCTACAGCGCCATCTCTATGGGTCCTGTTCTTGCCGGAGGATCCTAGGTGGTTCACCAGCACAAGGGCTTCCAGATTGTGGGAAGTAGGGGGGACAAGGGTCAAAAGAGATTGCTCCCCTCTTTTTAAGGACAGCCTCTGGAAGCGCGCACCTTGTTTTGCTCACACCCTACTGGTCAGAACTCTTATACCGGCTAGCCTTCGCTGCAAGGGAGCCTGGGAAATGTAGTTTTTATTCCAGGCAGCCATGTATCCAGTAAACACTTTTTGTTCTATTGGAGAAAAGGAAAAATTGTGACCGGGAGCCACCTGGTAGTTCGGCCACATGAAACCCCAAGTGCATGGTAAAGAGCTTCTTATGTCTATCTGCCCTGTACCTCATTCCCCCTGGCCACAGGGGTGGGCAAGTGACTCAGTCTGAGAAAATCAGAGTAACGCATCCCCGGGCTACAGCCATTGGTCCAGGACTGGGCACATGACTCAAGCAGAGCCAATCAGAGTTCTTCCTCAGGACTTTTTCCTAACCAAATCTGGTAGCATGGTGCAATTTCCTTTCTGGTCCTGAAACGATGAGAAAGCAATCCTGAGCTGCCCAAGGTGATTTTTCCAGCCTCTGAGAGACACAGGGAGGGGAGAATCACCCAGCAGGGGGAGTAGGCCTCATTCTAGACCTCCCTGGGGCCTGCTTTTTATCCTTGCCCTGATTGAGCCGGCTCGTCAATACCATCTTTCGCCAAGCTGATTCAAGGTGGGTCCTGGCCATCAGCAACCCAGAGTCCTGACTTATCACAGAGCTGAAAGTGATGTTTTTTTTCTCCCTGGGGGAATCAGTGGGGTGGGGGTGGAAGGTAGACACAACTAAGATTGACAACCTGGAAGAAAAGAATGTGGGCTCCAGCCAAGCCCCATCTTTCTCCTGCACATTTGGCCCGAAGCATCTTAAAGTTCCCACACAGCATCTCACAGTAACTGGCTGCTGGGTTTCTTTGCATTTTCCAGTCGGTCCTGTTTCCTGCAAGGAGCCAGCGCAGCTGTGAGGAGGGGGCCTGAGGAGGGGCAACCCTTACAAAGGGCCCTTTCTCAGCGGGTCTGGGCTGTTATCAGCCAAACCTAAACTCTGAATCACCTGCATCTGTGGGCAGCCCCGTAGGTGGGGCTGCTTGATTCCCCCTCTGGGCCTTCCTGCGTCAGGACCTGTGAGTGGGGGCGGACTCTCAATAAAGGTTCATTGTTTTCTGTCCCCTCACGCTATCAAGGTTCTGTCCAAGACCTTCCTGAGCCCCCCTCTTCCTCTTCTCTTCACTCATCCCCTGGCCCTGGCCCTGGTCCCTCTGGGCACTCTCCCATCCCCACCCCACCTTGTAGACCAGCATAAACTCCTCAGGCAAGATGGGGTGGAGGCTGAGGAAGGACAGGAATGTGCAGGAGCCTTCTCCCTCCAACTCGGTCGGAATGAGGACCGAATCTGAGAATGTCCTGTATTTCTGAACTTGTGAACCCCCCCCCCCACACACACATACACAATTCCCTGGGTCTCCTGAGTCCCCTACCCGCCACAGACAGCAACCAAGCTGTCCTGGGCCTGTGGTGTCACCTGGTGGCCAGCCTTGGAACTGTCTGGCTCCCAACCTCTCCTCCACTTCCCTTATTGGGGGGGGGGGGGTGTTGTAGCAACAGGCACACATATGTGCCCTAATCTCCATTTTTCTCTCTGTTTTTGTTTTTACCACAGTTCAGTTCAGCTCATTCTTCCTCAGGCCGTCTTGAAAACCCAAATCACACACCCTTGAATCTGCTTTTTTCATCTCCTTTCTAACAGCTCTACCCGTTACCTCAGGAGGTCCTTTCCCCACCGTTTACTCTGTCTGCCCAAACAATCCCGGCTGACTGAGTGTCAGGATGGAGCCAGGCCTGCCCCTGTGTCAAGAAAAGGGCAGACTACACGTCAGAAAGATTAATTAGAATGATGAAGAACAAAGGCTTTCAGCCTCTAAAGCCCCTGAAGAACAGCTCGAAGTTCCCTCAGAACGTCCCACCCATCTCCTTCTACTCTTGTTAAGAAACCTGCTTTCCCTCAAGCACCAGCTTTCAAGAGAAAATAAACAGACTTTTCTAGATCAGCATTATTGTTTTTCCATTTCTACCTACAGGTCTTGCAACAGTAGGGTTCTCTTTTTTTTCTGCCTGTGGCAGCCCAGCTTTGTGACGGGCATTTACCACCTGACCTGGAAAACAGCCCCGTTCGTGCCTCTGAGTCCTCAATTTTCTATTGGCTCATTGTCTGGAATGCCATTCCATTTCACAGAAACAAAGTTTTGAAATATAACTCATCCGTAAGCTGGGACTGCCCGACTGTAGACATTTAAGATCGTGAGATACTTTCCAGGGCAAGATGGTGGCTGCTTACTATTGTTTTAGACAGGCTGATGCAGGAGGACGATCTGATTTCCCAAGAAATGGAAATCTTGACACACACACCCCCCCACACTAGAAGCCTTGTGGCTTCCAGAATGGGCTGAGCCAGTGGAATAAGGTTACAGGGAGGGGCTGTGGAGTGAAGAACTCAGGCTGTGGACACAAAGACCAGGTAGAGAGAGTGTGAGAAGAGCTGAGCTGAGTGCAGGGTGCTGGAGAGAAGTCTTAGGACCAAGGACTGGAGAGATACACCCAACCAACATTTATCAAGCACCTGCCACACGTCAGGAAGGACCCAATGGGGAAACATGTGGGTGCCCCAAGCAGGCTAGTAATTTTATGTCCCCTCAAAGTGATATTCTTTTACTATCAGTTCAACTTGAATGCAGTGGAATTGGCCTCTGCTTAGAAGAAGGGGGGCATGGACAGAGAAGGGGATCCCCATTGGCAACACTCCATCTTCCCTGAGCAGTTCAGCTCTGACCCCACACTTGCATGCTGCAGTTAGACGAACAAAACTTTTTAGAAACCCTGTCCCACCCTCCTTAGAAAACAGCTTAGAGACCAACTGTTGTTACTCTAGCCTGCTGTTTTTGGGGTCCACCCACCACCCCACTGCAAGTAGCTCATTAAAGCAGAGTATGCAGCTGTCCCTTAGAGGAGTTCCAGGCATGGTTTTCTTCATCTCTTTACATTTCCAGTGGTGTCTGAGTGCCTCATAAAGATGGCACCCTATCTAGCTGCATGGCTGCCTGACCCCTTAAACCAGCCCCGGTGTTGGGCGCCGAGCAGGCTGTCACCCTGCCATATAAGTCTCATGATCTCCATTCTACCTGCTGAAACTGAGGCTGAGGGAGGTTAGGTGAGCTGCCCAAGACGCCCATAGCTGTGAGTAAGTCTCACCTCGGAGCTGAGATCTGAATTCGGGCTCACCCATGTTATTCCAAAGCCCAGACCTTCTTCACGTCCTCCCCCTCCCCTGGGAGAAAATGGGAAGACAAAGCCATTGAGAGCTGAAGGATGGGCCCTCTGAGGAGAGACAG
Source organism: Leptonychotes weddellii (assembly GCF_054177405.1). Taxonomy (NCBI): domain Eukaryota; kingdom Metazoa; phylum Chordata; class Mammalia; order Carnivora; family Phocidae; genus Leptonychotes; species Leptonychotes weddellii. The sequence continues at coordinate 53,837,561 of NC_138378.1, forward strand.
GAGGTGGAGGTTTGAACAGGGAGTTGTGACAAGCTGTTGGAGACCCAGTGGGTGCCAGGAAGCTGGGTGCTCAGCCGCGCCGCGAGATGGCCCAGGGTGGGGTGAGCAGAGCCAGGGTGGGCTCCCAGGGTGTGAGAGGGCGAGGAAGGCTTGGTGGGGGGAGCGCGTGATGCAGCCAGGCCAGGGCCTTCCCTCCACAGGCGGGCCTGCTGGCGCTGCCCACTGACAGGACAGGGTAGGCTGGGGTCTGGCAAAAAGAGGCTCAAGAGCACAGGAGCGATCTTTGCAGGAGAAATCCGTCCTTCAGTCCTAGATCGGAGGCCGCAGAAAGTCATTTGGGTCAAGTGGAGGCAGGATACCGAGCACCCTGGGGCTGGCCCCCCACTGCTCCCCTTTCTCTCCTCATTTCCCTTCCCTCCAAACCCCGGGCGCCGGCGGGCACAGCTCCAGGACCTGGCAGCCTGTTCCTGGCCTCCCCAGCAGAGGGCTCCAGAGCAGAGCTCAGGAGGGTTGGGTGGGGAAAGGCATCCGGCCGAGCTCCCCGAACGGAGGTACAGGAAGAACAGGGCCTTGCACGTGGCTCACAGGGGTCCAGGTGCCCACAGACGCGGGCGGTCTTCCCTCCTGCATGGCTGTGTCCGCATTTCGGTGCACAGCGTGGGTGTATGTAAGTGTGTAAAGGGCGTGCATCTGGGTTTGTATGTATCTGCCGGTGCGTTTACACGACTGCTTGTGTGTAAGTCTGTTGGGTAGTTGGGCTGGACGTGTGTGTTTGCTCATTTCCGCTTTGCACACACCGGCACTGCTCACCCATGGGTCTGCGGGTGCCCTTGTGATTTGTGCATAGGTATCTACGCTTGGGCTTGGAAGGAGGAAAGAGAAAAACAGGTGTTGGGGATGTGCTGGGCAATCTCAACATTCTCAGGGACAGGGATGCCCCTGTCCCGTCCCAGATGTCACAGTGTGTCCACAGCCCTCTGGCTGATAGTGCCCGGCCCTCCTCAGCTTTGCTCCCTGCCCTGTGAAAATGAAAGACCCCTGGAGTAGGTGGCGTAGTTCATTTCTGTCTAGGACCCACACGTCCATGTGTGTGCATGTACACAACTGTGACTTTTTTGGATAGAGATTGTTATTTTTTTCTGGAGAGAAAAATGTTGACATGCCTTTGGAGAATCGTCTGCCCAGAAAATCCCCTGATGTATGAAGAAGGCATGTTCATCCCTTCTCTCTAACACACACCCCTCTCAGAGGCCCGGGATCTTACCAAGTGTGGTGTTTGGGCCCCCTCGGGGCGTCACCTGCACCGCTTTCCCAGTCCCATCCAGCATGGGGCAAGGATCCCATAGAGCTGGGCCGCAGGATGGGAGCAGACTCAGCCCTGTGTCTCCAGGCAAGGTTGATTTCCTGTGGCTGCTGGAACAAATCACCACACACTAAGCGGCTTAAAACAAAACAAATGTATTCTCTTACAGTTCTTAGGTGAGATGTCCAGGCTCAGTCTGACCGGGCGAACGTCGAGGTGTTGGCAGGGCTGGTTTGTCCTGGAGGCTCTGGGAGGCTCTCCGTCTCCTTGCCGAGCTCAGCTTCGAGGGGCTGCCTGTGTCCTTTGGCTTGTGGCCCCTTCCTTCGTCTTCAGAGGGCCTCACTCCAGTCTCTGCTCTGTCAACACACTGCCTACTTCTGTTCTCACCCTCCTGCGTCTCCCGTGCTTGTGATTACTTTGGGCCCCCCTGGCGGACCCCCATCTCAAGAGCCTTAATTGAATCACAACTGCAAAGCTCCTCTTGCCATGTAAGAACATTCTCAGGTTCTGGGGATTACCTGGCCATGTTTGGGAGCTGTTATTCAGCATGTGGCCCTCAGCCGTAGCTCAGAGGCTCAGTCTCCATTGGCCTCTTCTCTGATGTCAGGACACTGAGGCTTTGCCTTACTGGGCTCTGGATGAGATGGGCCTGGCTCCACTCATTGTCGAGTCTCTGGGCCTCATGCCGTCTCCTCTGCTTCGTCAGAAGGGAAGCCCTGTCTACCCTGCATCTGGCACCCTGAGGGGGTGTCTACCCCTGAGGGGCATCTTCAACCTGTGAAGAATTCCTCCAGCTCCAACTTAGTTTAGGATCTGAATTGTACCTTTCTTCAAGGCGGGGTCTTCAACTGCCCCCCTGTGACGTGGGGACAAGAATCCTAGACCCAACTCAAGGACCCTGGGTAGGTATCTCAAATGCCTGAGTGGGAGAGGCAGAGATGTGGGAACCCACTCCTGCAGTTGTCCCCACCGGATCCAGCTCCCAGAGCTCAGGCCACCCCAGTTACAACCGGGACTTAAAGGAGCAAGAGAGGGACAATGCTGAGCCAGCCCGGGGAGTCCCACAGGACCCAGTTGGTCAGGCCGGTGCCCTCAGAGGCCTCCTGAGTGAAGTGCCTCTTTGAGCCAGACCTTCCCTCCTTCCTTCCTTCCTTCCTTCCTTCCTTCCTTCCCCTGACATATGTCAGACACAGGATGTGGAGGTAGAAATGGTCAGTCCCCCGCTGCCTGTGACAAACCAGTGGGGAGACAACCATGCAAACACCCTCTCCCAAGAGGTGTGTTGGGCACTGGTCCCTGGAGTTCCCCAGAGCCCTGTGGAAGCCAAATGAGGCTGCCTAAGGTGCCAGGAGGGCTTCTTGGGGCTGGTGGTTCTGCATTGCAAACCCCAAAACACTGAGTCGCCCTGCACATACCATTCAGGGAGAGACAGCCATGGTTTGGCTCATGCCGTTCCCACTGCTTGCTATTTTTCTACTCCTCTCCTGGATAGCTCTGACTCAGGTGCCACCTTCAGGAAGTCTTCCCTGAAGTCTGGGGAGGCTAAATCCCCTCCTTGATGCACCCCACAGAGAAGCTTATTGTATCGAGATGAGGGACTGATCTTATCCTATAGACAAGAGAAGGCCACTGCCCTGGAGGGGCTGAGAGTGGGAAAGGGACAGCATTAGGGAGACGGGGCTGGGCTCCTCAGCCTGCCTTTGAAAAGCAGATGGGCCCTTTGAGCTCTGCCGAGGGGATGCTGAGTCGGCTTTCACAGCTTGTGGTGCTAGCACTGGGACCAGAAGTCCCCTCTCCTGCTTTTAGCCCAATGCCCTTTCCATGAACCAGCCTGTCCTGAGGGTGGTCATGTCCTGGCCACCTCTGTGTCCACAAGGGCTTGGTGAACGAACATGAAGGGAATGAACACGGGGGACCTGATCCCACCAGACACAAGCGCCCAGAAAGCACATCGTGCTCATGTCACAGTTTGGTCTCATACTGGCCTATCTCCCAAGGGGGTGCCCAGGTTTCCCAAGATTCCTTCCATGGCAGAGATGTTCAGAGAAAGATCTGGATCGGAGTTCTGGCTCTGCCTCTTATGACCCGTATGACCTCTGGAGCTCCCATCTGCTCATCAGCTGAGTGGGGACAATAACTGGACATACCTTGGGACGCCTGGGTGGCTCAGTCGGTTAAGTGTCTGCATTCAGCTCAGGTCATGATTCTGGGGTCCTGGGATTGAGCTCCACATCGGGGTCCCTGTTCAGTGAGGAGTCTGCTTCTCCCTCTTCCTCTGCCCCTGCCCCTAACTCATGCTCTCTCTCTGACAAATAAATAAATAAAATCTTTAAAAAAATAACTGGACATATCTCATGGGTGTGTTTGGACCACTAAGTAAGATGACTGTGTGAGAAGACTTGGGTGCCCTGGCTGGCACATAGAGATCCGTGGGAATGGTGACTCTCTTTATGGTTCTGTCACCTGAACCCCCACCATTCCCTCACCATGCTCCCATTCTATGGGTTCAGACTTTGGAATGGAGGATTCATGCTGCTTCTAGCCCAAGCCCTAGCCCAACCCAAAGAGATTCTGATTCATTAGGTCTGGGATGGGTCCCCAAGCTCATTATTTTTATTAATCTTTACTTTTTAATAAACATCCTGGGTGATCCTGAGGTTTAGCCAGGTTTAAGAGCCACTAGAATAAGTGGTGATGGGATTTTATTCTAATAAAGGCCACACTGTGCCCTCAAAAATGGAGGGTTTGCTTAGAGACCCCTTCCCTGGCCCTTGAGACCGCAGCAGGTAGGACGGTCTCCCTTCCCATAGGGAGGGTGGCGCTCCTCCAGAGTAGTTCTGCTGGAAGGGGTGGGGGCAGGGCCAGCTGCGTCCCCTCCTGCAGCTGTTTCGGTGCCATGGCCCAGTGGAAATGACTCTGAAATTCATTCTCCACGTCTCCTACAGCCGGGCCAGGTGGCTACTGGCCGGAGGGGCTGATCCCAGGAGAGAAGAAAATCATGCCCACCCACCTCCGCTTAGCACAGGGCTCCCCCAAACCCTGCCTTCTGGGGCCAACAAGTGCCTTTTGTTCCAAATCAATCCATGCCTTCCCACGGGGAGACTCTCTTTACTCAGTGTCCAGAAACACCCCACTCTTGCATGTCTGCACGTTCCCTCAGAACCGTGTGGCTTTGGAAGGTGGTCGTGCCTGGATCTCACCCCAGGCCCAGGGACGTCCTGAGGCCTGGGATGAGCTAGCTGCTCTGGGAACATGTGAAGGCAGGAAGGCTGCCCATGGGGACGAGAGTGGCCCCACAGATTTCACTCCTCCCTGCGAGGGACGGCGGGTGGGAGCTTGCCCCGCATCGGGGAACTCAGCCTTTTTATTAGCTGCGGGGAGGTGCAGGAGCAGGGCTTTGGCCGAGGAAGAAGGGAAAGGCCCAGAATGAGAGCACTGTCCTCTGCCAAGGACACAGGACTGTTGACGTGGGAGAGATGGGTGCAGCCTCTGGATGGAGTCCATGGTGAGGAGGAAATGGTTTTCACTGAAAAACAAAGTTGAAAAACAGTTTACTGAAGGGAAGAGAAAGAGGGGGGAAAAAAAAAACCCTCAAACTGTCTGATCATCAAAATCACCTGGGTAGTTGGTTAAAAATATAAATTCCAAAACCGGTTCCAAGTCAATAAAATATTATTCTTGGTAGCTCTGGGTTTCTTTTCCTTGTGGTTTAAAAATGTAGATCCCTTGTCAATGATCTCTCCGTCGAGCTGGGGAAAAAATGAAGTTACACATAAAAGCAGTAGAAGAGCTAAAATCAGTTGCACAGCAAGGAAACTTTTCAGAACGGGTTGAGTGGAAGAGGAGGGTGAGAACGAAATCTTTACCTTTCTAACCTGGGCATCACTATCTGAACTCGAATAATTAATCATACAATAAGCTCTGTTTTGTGATTAAAGGAGAGCCGGCCATAGGAAATACAATGAGAACCAATCTTTTAAAAATGTGGGTTTGGACTCACATAGCTTGCAAAGCGCTGGGGCGGGTGGGTGTCAGGGGTGAGGGGAAGCAATACTTTATAGAATCGACAGTATAGATTATGTTTCTAATCTCCCTGTTGGGCTTGAGGGAGAAGGGAGGGAAGGAGACACAACAGGATTAGACAAAAATAAAATCCTAAAAGCAACTTGTCTCCAGCCAGGCTGGGTCTTCCTCTAGATGCATCTGTCCTCCCCTCCTTCTAGTTCAAATTTCCTATGTGTGTTGTCTCCTCTCACCCCCCTCTTGTCTCCCTCAGCCCTTCCCCAGTGCCCCCCTACCCCACCAACAGTGAGGCTGTATGCCCCAGCGTTATCTTTTCAACCCTCTTCTCTTCTCACTGTCCGCTTTCCAGGGCTGGTCCTGTCCCAGTGATAATCCCAAATCAAGGCCACACCCCAATACCCAGTTGCCAGAGGGTGCCCCTGCTCCCTCCTCAGCAAACCAGTATTTCTCTCTGAAGTGCATTTCTCACCTTCCCTGCCTGCTGACATCTGGTCCACTTGTTCATTTTTGAAGGCCCAGCTCAGACATCACCTCCTCCAGGAAGTCTTCCCAGTCAGTCATGCCGTATGCTTGGTTTTTACAGTTTTATTTTGTTTTCGATTAATGAATTTTATTTTTTAGAGTGGGTTTAGGTTCACAGCAAAATTAAGCTTAAAGTACAGAAAGTTCCTGTGTAGCACTTATTTTTCACAAGATGTTGTGTAACCAGCTTTTATTAATTTTATTATTTATTTATTTAAAGATTTATTTACTTATTTGAGAGAGAGAGAGCACGGGGAGGGGCGGAGGGAGAGGGAGAAACTTTAGCAGACTCCTCGCTGAGCTTGGAGCCCAACATGCAGCTCCATCTCGCAGACCCCAAGATCATGACCACTGTGAAATGATCACAACAAAGCTAATTAACATATCCATCACTTCACACAGTCTCCTTTTTGGGTGTGTGTGAAAACAATTGAGATCTCCTCTCTTAGCAAATTTCAAGTACACGTCATATAGAATTATTAGCTGTAGTCACCATGCTGTATGTTAGATCTCCAGAAGCTATTCACCTTCTAACTGAACGTTTGTACACTGACCAGCATCTCTCCATTTCCCTCACCCCCCAGCCTTTGGCAACCTCCATCCCACTCATCCCACTCCCTGCTTCTATGAGTTGGACTTTTTTAGATTCTACACCTAAGTAGGATCATGCGGATTGGGCATGTCTTCCTCGGCCTCACTTATTTTACTTAGCATGATGTCCTCCAGGTTGAGCTGTGTGGTCACAAATGACAGGATTTCCTTGCCAGCTTGTTAGCCCCGCCCACCTGTTGGCCCCACGGGGTTGTGAGCTTCTAGGAGGCAGCTCTGTGGCCTGGTCCACCTTGGACACTTGGCACCCAGCACGGTGGGACAGAGCTCTAGATCATACCCTCCTTCTTCACAGCCTTGCTATAAACACCTGATCAGGTGGTAAAAGCCTGCCCCGGCCCTCTGCTATTCTCTTGTCTTCTGCCACAGCAAGGTCCCCTAACCTTAAAGGTTCTTTTTTTTTTTTTTTAAAGATTTTATTTATTGTGGTCGCTTCGGCAGCACATATACTAAAGATTTTATTTATTTATTTGAGAGAGAGAGAATGAGAGAGAGCGAGTACATGAGAGGGGGGAGGGTCAGAGGGAGAAGCAGACTCCCTGCCGAGCAGGGAGCCCGATGCGGGACTCGATGCGGGACTCGATCCCGGGACTCCAGGATCATGACCTGAGCCGAAGGCAGTCGCTTAACCAACTGAGCCACCCAGGCGCCCTAACCTTAAAGGTTCTTGACAACAGATGACTGTGTCCTGCTTGATGCCTGTGGCTCAGTGGGAGCTCCTGCATCTAATGGGGATGGTGCTAGCTCTGTGACCTCAGTCCCTACACTGTCCCTTGTTCACTCTGTTCCAGCCATATCAGCTTCTGACGTCTACCCAAACATACCAGTTTTGCTCCTGCCTCAGGACCTTTGTACTTGCTGTTCCCTTGGCCTTGAAGGGCTTCCTCCAGATAACTCACAGAGCTTATTCCTTCTGTTCCCTCAGGCTTTTGCTTAAGTATCAACCCAGAGAGACCTATGTGAATTATCCTACCTCAAGGTAACCCACCCCTCTGTGTCACTTTCTATCCACTTGTCCCTGCTCTGTTCTCTTCTCAGCATTTAAACCCCATTGGACACGATTCTTGGGGGTTATTACCTGTTTCCCCCACTAGCATGCTGTTTCTTGAGGGCAGGAGCTTTGCCTCTTGGGTTCCCGCTATTTTCTCAGTGACTGCACATGATAGATGCTCAATAAATATTTGCTGACAATGACTCTAGTGGATCCCAGCCTCCTCGCAGGGCCTCTGCCTCCAGTTGTGTTGGCCCACTTTCCCCCGGGACGCGCCCCTCTGTGGTTTAGCAACACTGACTGGTAGAGTGAGACCTAGAGCCTTGTCTCTGAATCCCCGGTCCTGTCCTATCTCTCGCATCCTGCTGGCTTCTGGGCCTCAGCTGCCCTGTCTGACGAGCGTGTGGGTGACCGTGACCCCTACCCTGTATACTCCCCAGGGGGCCACGGCAATGGGCTGGAAGGAAATCCTCACAGAGGGGCTTCTGAGCGGGAGTTAGGGTGTTTCTGAGAAGCTGAGGGAAGTAGCCCTGTGGCAGCAACAGGGGCGGGGCCCAGCCAAGGAGCACCAAGGACTGCTGGCTTTGGCCTCTGCCCGGGCTCCAAAGGACAGTCCCACAGGGTGGATGGAGGGGCTTCACCTGGCGCCCTGGAACCTTTTGTGGGTCTGAGAACATGCAGCGAACATGGTAGAGTGCTGCTCTGGAGTTTTTTACTACTTTTGTTCAAATCCATACAATTTAACAAGTATGCATTGATTGGAGACACCAAGAACCTTGTAGACATTCATGTCCCTGACTTGGCAATTCTATTCCTAGAAATGTATCCTAAAGAAATAATCAGAGATGTATGCAGAGATATACGTGCAATGATGTTATTGAATTATTCTTTATAATAGCAAACGATTTGGAAATAGCTTAGGTATCAATAGGAGATTTGCTTAAGAATCAGTGTGCCATGCAATGGGATAGCATGCAGCCATTTAAAAGTTATTTTCAAAGATCCAGGAAAATTCTTATGATGCATTTTAAATGGAAAAAAGAATTTTATATATGTGTGTGTAAATGACCTTATATCCATATAAAAAATCAGAATTATATGTGTGTATATGTATGTATATCACATATACACACAATATTTTCCTGATTTTATTGAAATGTGTATATACACCAATAATGTTTATCTCCATTCAGTGTGATGATTATGGGATATTTTCATTTTTTTAAATTTTCAAATAGTTTTTATGATGAATCTGTATTCATATTATAATTTTAAATGCTAATTTTTTTTTTTTTTAAGTAGGCTCCACACCCCGAATGGAGCCCAACCCAGGGCTTGAACTCACAACCTTGAGATCAAGACCTGAGCTGAGATCAAGAGGCAGATGCTCAACTGACTGAGCCACCTATTTTTTATTTTTTATTTATTTTTATTTTTTATTTTTTTAAGGTTTTATTTATTTATTTGACAGAGACAGCGAGAGAGGGAACACAGCAGGGGGAGTGCGAGAGGGAGAAGCGGGCTTCCCGCAGAGCAGGGAGCCCAATGCGGGGCTCGATCCCAGGACCCTGGGATCATGACCTGAGCCGAAGGCAGACGCTTAACGACTGAGCCACCCAGGTGCCCCTGAGCCACCCATTTTTCAATGTGATCAGTGATTTTTAATAATTCACTGATTCCCTATCATGCCTTCGTTTGGGCAGATAGTGGGTGCAATGATGTTAAGAAAAACTTGGGCATACCAAGTAAATTCATTTACTTTTCAAGTCTGGAAGCTTCTTAGCTCCTGGGAGCCTTTATGTGCGTAAGGCGTTAAGTCCTCTGAAATGAGTACTGTGGCTTGGGGGCGCCTGGACCGAGGACTAGCGTTCTCTCCCTCTATGTCATTGTGGGTCCCACCTGAGAGCGGAGGTGGGACTGCACACCCTTGCGTGGAGAAACCTGGTGGTTTCATAGTTCTTCCAGGCACTGCGTTTCTGTTCCTGTTTTCTTCCCTCTGGGTTTAGTAACACCATCTGGTACGTCTTCCCAGGTTTCTTAGACTTGCTCTGCTAAAAGAAGCCAAAGCCTGGGTTTCTAGCTGTGCTTGGTCCAGAGAATTGAAAGGACAGTGGCATCCCAGGGGGGGCAACCATGGGGAGGTGGTAAAAATTAAGAAATTGACCCAAAGAAAGGGGGGGGGCAGATGACAGCTAGGGTTATTTGATCCAGCTGTCTTTCCTGCCTAGAAATTCTCCTTCCTGAACTACATCTCAGAGGCTCTGGTTTATGAAATAATAACAACAATAACTTTCAATATTTGTGTCATTTGTGTACAAATAAGTGCATGACTCTTCTAGAAAAGTTAAAAATTCAGATAAGCAAATCCAAATTAAAAACCAAAACTCTGAAATTACTTTTTATCTTACAACCAGTCAATGTTTTGGGGTATAATCTTGCAACATTTTTAATGAATCAACATATTTCCAAAGTCAGGTTATTTTATATATTTAATAGATTTTCATTTTTCTGCTTACTATGCTATAAACTTATTTCTATGTCCCGAAGTGTTCTTAGAATCAGAAATAGACTCCTTAAATTAAAGGATGCTAGGTTTGGTTTCCATCCCTGCACAAGCCCTGGGAAGGCAGGGTTATTCTGAAGGTCTTAGAGCTGAGCCCTGCACACAGAGCTCCAGGGCCTGCTGGCCCCCACGTCTGCATGTCCCACGTGCTCCAAACCATCTACCTCTCCTCTCCCCGCCCCACCCCACCCCCAGGCTTGGGGCTCACCTCAGAGGATGAATTACACCTCCTTGCCGGACATGAAGCCATTTGTCTTGTGCTCTGGAATCCTGAAGAGATAAAATCTGGGCAGAGCACATTTATTTATTCAATGTAGTTCTGGGTAGGTGAGCCCTACCCTTGGGGATCACCTCCAGATCGGGGTTAAGAGTTTACAGGGAGAAGGAGCAGGTCACGAGATACAGACCAGCTCCAGGGGGCACCCCATGTGGGCCCGAGGAGGCCCCATTCTCCACCTCGGGCCCACTCTAATCCCAGCTCCAACCTCCCAAATGGCCCCCTTGAGGCCCGTCAAAGATCCAGGTTCTCTTGTGTTCAGACAACCAGAGCACTCCTCCTAACCCCACCCACCCCGCTGAACTGTGTGACACAGCTCTGACTCTCCTCAGGTGTGGTGTCTCTCCAGATACGAGCACGCAGCCTCTATGCCAGGGCTCCCAACCCCTGACCCTCATCAGATCACCAGGGGAGCTTGGTAAATATTCAGAGACACAGATTCTGCAGGGCCGGAGAGGTGCCCAGGAACCTATATTCTCACAAAGACTGGTCCTCCTGACTCTTCCCACAGAGCTGTCTTCTCGTCCCTCATCTCTGCTGATGTGGGCAAACAGGGCATTTGGCCCCTGGGGCAAGCAGGCCTACGGCATGCGAAGCAACGAGAAACAGATGGCTTCAAGGCCGCTTTCTCAGGTAACCTAAGTTCAGGAGGCTTGGCAGCCAAACTGGCCTCTCCTGGCAGGGGGACTTGGCAGGGCCCACCTGAACGGCCGCACAAAGCCATCCTCACAGCCTCTCCGGCCCTGAGTCCCCAGGCGCTTGCTTCCCGGGATGCACAGGCACGCCTCTGGCCAGCCAGGCCTGCAGGGGTTTGTGGCTGGAGAATCAAAGTAGAGTCCTGGGCTCCTGTGGATGCTTCCTCTAGAAGGCGCTGGTGGCGACAGTGCCCCAGGTCTGAGGAGAAAGGGCCTCTGTGGGCCACAGGCGGGTCTGTGTAGACAGAGGCCCACACACGCCACCGCCTTCCCGGGCCCCGGGTCTCCTGTGCCAGCCCAGGGGACTCGGGAGGGTCAGACCCTTTCCCACCGCTGCCCCCCCCCACACCCCGTTCCCATAGCGGAGGCAGGAAGGTAAGCCTCCCCGTTTCTGCCCCGGGGCCTCGTGGGAGCCCCGAGGCCTGTGGTAGGGGGTGTAATGACCCAGCGGTCCCTGTGGGCAGTGACCCCACAGACACCCTGCTCAGTTCCATCCATTCCCAATTTCTGGACTTTCATAATAAAAGCAATCTGTTAAATGTACAACAAAATGCATTCTCTGTCTCAGTCTGTGGTAACTCCAACCCTTCAGTTGCTCAGACCAAAACCTTGGAGTGGTCCCTGTGTCTTTTCTCTTAGACCCATGTCCCCTCCCTCAGAGAATCCTGTCGGCTGGATTCCAACTGATTCCAGAACGCAACCACCTCTCCCCAACGGGGGCCTGACAGGACCGGGTGGTGACGGGGGTGGGACTGGTCCGGGGTCAAGCTACATGTCGCAGACCCTCACATGTGTCCAGAACCCTTCTGTCCAGATTTGATTTCCTCATGACTATTCTTACCAAGAAAAGCAGTTCCTCAGTCACGTACAAAATGAGATTCCTTTTTCTGTATCTTTAGCATGGTATCACAAATCCCCCAGATTCTTCTTCAGATCGCGTGTCTTAATTTGGGCTTGCGAACTCTACCATCCTCAACAGGGGCTCCTCTTCAGCATGGGGACTTGGGGTTGGGAGCCAGGGCAAGACACTCAAAAATCTGGGGGCCCCTCTGAGATGCCGAGACCAGGGCCAGGGGAGCCCCAACCCCGCAGCACCCTGCCCTGCTTGGAATCTGCCGTGGGATGATTCTGCCACCGCAAGCGTGACGATGCACGCGAATGACAGGGAAAGCTGGGTCCCCTCCCCTGGGGGACACTTCTGCCTCGCCCTGCCAGCAGGAGAGGGTTCCTCCTCGGAGCTTGTGTCAGGAGCCGTCTTCCGGTGGGATCCCAGGCTCAGCGCTGGGTGAGACGGACAGAAACAGGCTTTTCTTGGGAACGTGGGGTGTGTGGGGTGTACGTGCGTGACGGCACACGCTCTGCTGCCTCCCCAGGCTCCCCGGGCCTGCAGGTGACAGTAACCAGGCGCCACCTCCCCCGGCCCCTCTCCTAGCCCAGCCCCACCTCCATTCAAGGTCAAGGCCTACAGTGGGCCTTAGGGGGCGGCACTCCCAGACCTGCTTCTGCTGAGCCTTGGACGGGACTCCCTGGCTACGGCTAGCAGCCCCACCTCAGGGCTTGGAGGAGCCAGGACCTCTTGTCCGAGTGAGGACTTGAGCCTCGGAAAGGAGGAGGCACCAAGCCCACGTCACCCGGCAGGTCCACGGCAGGAGCTGAATGGAAGCCAGATGGGCTGCTGCAGGGAGAAAGGGGGCAGGGCCAGGAAGGAAGGAGGAGCAGGCCGCTCGCAGGCTTGATGCTAGAGCCAGTGGCTCTCCTCACCCCCAACTCAGCCCCAACGCCTGCCCAAGCCCACTCACTTCCAGCCTGGCCTCCTCTATCTTCCTGAGCCCCCAGGGCCGGCCAGAGGCTTCTCCCCTTCTGCAGCCTTGTATCCATCTTCTGGCTCCTCCCTCTGGCTTGTGGCTTTTGCAGACTCCAGGCAAGGGAGCAAAGCTGGGGGGGAGAAGGGGGTCTGTGCCCGACTCAGCCAGACTCCCTTCCAGCCGGTCAGGCTGCCCTCCCCGTGACAGACTGCCTAGAGGCACCCGCCCTCCCCTCCGCAACCTTTCCCCACTCCCCCATGCTCTCCCCACCCCTGTGGCCCCCAGCCCTGACTCAGCCCATAAATTACCTGGGGACGGTCGCTGACTCAGCCAGGAAGCCCCGAGCCCGGCTCCTCACTCCCAGGCCTCAATTCCACAGCTGGCTCTCATTCCGGAATACTCGGTCCCCTCCCCTCAGGAAATTCCTGGAAAATATCGGGCTTCTTCGAGGGGAGATCTAACCACAGCCACAGCGGGGAAGGGGGCCATTACAGCCTCGTCCATCATCCTGCCACCCTGGCCCTCCTCCACAGCGGCTGTGACTGTGTGGGCTGAGCATGGAGCTGTCAGTCCCCATGAAGTGACAGGCACATGGCCATGGAGGGACCGCCGGGCAGGGAAGAGGGAGGAGAGGCCAGCGTGGGGTCAGGCAGTCAGGGCAGGCTGCTGGGAGGTGCGACCAGGCCTGGGCCAGGAAGGATGGTGAACACTGGTAAGTGAAGAGATGGAAAGGCTGCTCCAGGCTCAGGGACCGGCCTGAGCAAAGGTGAGGCAGGGGGCAAGAAGCCTGGTATGTACGTGGGGTCGGAGGGAGTTGGAGAATTACGGGCCTGAAGGGACACTGGTCCCTGTAACATCCCGAGACCTTCCTTGGGCTCCTGAGGGCTGCTCGGACCCGGGGGATGGGGCAGGGTCTCTGCACCTTCACGGCCCAGTCTCTGCACCTTCACGCCCGCCCTCCAGGAGCCCAAGCTGAGGCACGTGGCTGCGGCATCAGGACCCCGTGGGTCTAAGGGAAACACAGACATCCCAGGCCCTTCCTCCCTCCGCCCGGACCCCCCTTGAATACTTTCTTTGGAAAGCCCATTCGTTTATGAGGGACAGCCAAGTCCAGTCCACAGATAACACGCCTCTTTCTTTGGCTGCTTCCCCTCAGACAATAACAACTTTTTAAAGTACAAAAATTCCTGCCCAACTTCCCCCAAGGAAGGATGGCTGTGGCTTTAGGAGCGAATGCACCACGGAGAGAAACAGAGCAAGCTAGCGGCCTAAGGGGTGGGTAGTGGGGGCAGGGGCCCTGAGGCCCCGGGGCCTCAGGCTGTGGGAGGCCAGGCCAGGGGGCCTTGCGGAGGGGTCTGCTGGGTTCCTAGTATTTATTCACCTGTCCTGGGAACAGCAATTCTTCAGCGCAAGACAGGGAGTCAGGGCGGCGTGGGGCTGGAGACAGAAAGGTAGGAGAGGCTGCCAGCCGGAGCGAGGCTCAGAGGGAAAGACCAGAAACGCAGAATGACACAGAGAGGAAAGTCCTTGAGAGCAAGGCTGGGTCTCAGCTCCTCGTGGCTCCGCAGCCCTGAAGCCGGGCAAGCGGCTTTAATAATAAACGGTGTTCCCCCAGGCAGGCGGTCCTTCATCCCCAGACCGCACTAGATGCTTCCGCAGCCTCCGTGCCTGTCAAAGCCCGAAGCCGTTTTATCGACATTCTCAAGTTGCGTGTTGGACCACCTGACCCCACTCTAGACCCCCCGGAGACAGATCTGCTTTGGTCAATGTTGCCTCACAGCACCTAGTGGGGTGCCCCACCCCTTGCTGTCTGTTCAAGGTACGAAAGGAAGAGGGAAAAGCTGGGGGCGAGAGACCCGACAGACCCACCGTGGGATTTGGCCTCTGGAGAGACGCTCCAGGGCGCCTGCCCCTGCTTTGCAGCCCTGGGCAGGGGCCTGTCCTGTTCCTGGAGCCCGAGGTGGGGCCGAGCAGGCAGGGAGGCTTACCTCTGTGAGCCCCAGCCCTGGGGGGGTGGGGGGTGAGTGTGCTCTCCCTGTGCGGCCAGGCTGGTAAGGGTGACGGGCATCCTGCTTCATTGTCACTGGTTCAGCCGTGCTTCCAGAAATTCTTCCTGCCAGTAAGAAGAGGAAAGAAAAGCCTGGGCAGCCTCTTGGGCTGCCAGGAAGGGGGTGGGCAAGTGGGAACAAGGTTTCCCAGAGCTCTCACGGGCCAAGCCGGGGCTCTGGGGCCTCCTGCCTGGGCCAAAGGGCCGGCTCAGCCTTGGGACAAAAGTGGGCCCTAGCCTGAGGTGTTAGAAGAACTGACCGGTGGAACGGGGGCTCACCCATGTCCATGCCCAGCCAGGCTGTGTTTGTGGCTGCAGAACAGAGACGGGAAGAAAGAAGGCCTGGAAATTGCTGGGCTTCCCACAGGTCTTTTCTAAATGGGGGGGGGAGGGGGTCACAAAAGACTAAAGCTCATATTCAATCCAGAGTAATAATTGCCTCACCTCCTATTTCAGTGTCCAGCCCTATAGATCTTGAAGGGAGACATAGGAAAAATTATTATTAATTATTCTTCTTCTTCTTCTCCAGTATAGCATTTTCCTAGTGTGTTCTGCACAACACCAGCCTACAGGGGTAATTCTATTTTTTTCTTTTAAGATTTTATTTATTTATTTGTCAGAGAGAGAGAGAGAGAGCACAAACAGGGGGAGGAGCAGAGGGAGAGGGAGAAGCAGGCTCCCCACTGAGCAGGGAGCCTGATGTGGGGCTTGATCCCAGGACCCTTGGATCATGACCTGAGCCGAAGGCAGACACTTAACCGACTGAGCCACCCAGGCGTCCCTACAGGGGTAATTCTTGGATAAAACAGGTAGGTTTGCAGAACTCAGCACGTCAGCTACCTTCTGTAAGGCTCCCAGGGCACAGTGTGAGTATTAAATTCTCAAAGAAATCCTGCAGAGACTCAATTCACTTTGGTTAATCCAGTGTTTCTCAAATGTATTCAACCACAGAACCCCTTTTTCATGGGACACCATAAAGTAGGGCTCCCAGACACACATTTTGGGGAACGCTGCATTAAAGCTTTTGATGGGTGCTTTTCTAACTTTGTTCCAGCCATGGTGCCACAGGGGTGGTATGAGGGAAGGGGGGAAATGAGTCAGCTGGACTCTGGGTCTCCATCCCACCCCACCCACCCCAATTCAACCAGCAATTCCTTTATTCTGCTGGAATTGGGTCTCCAACAATATATTTTTATTTGATGAAAGGTCTCTCCTGCTAAAACTAGATTTGAGAGCCAACGCTTTATGGTTCTTCATGAATGTATGTTTTTACCTTTTTAAAAAATATTTTATTTATTTATTTGACAAAGAGAGAGAGAGCACACACAAGCAGGGGGAGAAACAGAGGGAGAGGGAGAAGCAGGCTCTCTGCTGAGGGGCTCGATGCGGGGCTCGGTCCCAGGACCCTGGGATCATGACCTGAGCCAAAGGCAGACGCTTAACGACCGAGCCACCCAGGCGCCCCTTCTTATTTACTTCTAATAACAAATCTATACCAGCCTTGCCAAAATGTCCAACCTTCAACTGGAGGCACTAATGATTCATCCCAGGAGGAAACTCATCCTGTTGAAACTAGTAAATAAGGCTCCTGTTCACACACTCCAGAACAGGTGGATTAGTCAAAATAATGGAGGAGGCAAAACTTGCCCACCAAAGGACGGCGAATGGAAGCAGTACTAATGCAGATGCAAAGTCACTGTGGTTAGGGCTGTCAGACGGCAGAAGAGAAGGGTTTGGGAAGCAAGGGGCTCAGGAAGGCTTCTCTTGGAGATCTGGAATTGCCCCGTGATATGCCCCGGAGCTTGGTGTGATTCTGCTATGTGAAAACTGATTTCTGTCTTCAGTTCTAGAGATTTCTTAGCCATTGTCTCTCTGAATATTGCTCCTCATTCTTTCCAATCTCTCTTCCTGGGATTCTACTTGGCATAGGTTGGACCTTTTCATTCTAACCGTTCTACCTCTCCCTCTTCCCCGTTTTCCACTATTTACCTCTTTGTGAGGCCTTCTGGGTGAATTCTCAGATCTCCTTCTCCAGCTCTGTTTATCCCACTGAGTTTTAAATTTCAACGATCATTTTTTATTTTGGAAGTCCTACAGACTGGCTTTTGAAACTCAAAATCCAACAAGTCTAGCCTATTCCCCGAGGCAACCAATGCTATGAGGTCAAGGCCAGGCTTCCCACGTGGAGTCCTAAAGCTGATGGTCACTGGGTCCCCTCGGGAACCCCAGGGGCCATGCAAATACTCACATTCTCCGTGTGGGCCTCAAAGCAAACTAGCTACAGGAAGTGGGCAGAGCTAAGGAGTGCAAGAAGATACTGGGGGAAAGTCTAGTTCGCAAAATATCATCCCATATATGGTCGATACTACTACTACCATAATTCCGATGATCATTATTATTCCAGCACCATCCGTGTAAACTTGGGAACGTCCTTACCCCTCCCTAAACCTTGGCTTCTCACCTGAGGCTGCACCAGATCAGCCCATTCTTACTGTGAATCTTTCCCGCATCAGTCCCTGAAACTTCCCCTTCCTGCTCTGCCTTGTCCTACACCTTTTCCTGGCCCAGTGAAAGGTCTAGTCGGGCAGAGGCCGGGCCCTGAGAACAGCCGAACAATGACAGCAGAAGCCCCCGAGCCAGGGTGTGGGAACCAGCTGAGATTCTGGGAGAGGGACCGGAAACGAGGAGGGGAAGTCCAACAGCTGGACAGGCGGCCACGTCCGCCCCCAGTCCTGCCCTGGAAGCTCTGCTTGGCCGTGAGGGGAAACCAGGCTATTTCTCTTGGATGGTCACCTCCTGGGCTACTCATTCATTCAACAACTATTTATTGGACACCTACTAGGTGGCAGGCCTTGTGCCAGGAACAACCTTGCCCCTGGGGACCGTCCCTTCCACTCAGCAGAAACATTCCTGACTGTCATTTCAGGGCTCACACCACAGTCCTAGGTAGTAGGAAGGGCTCCGCTCCATAACCCTTCTTGACAAGAAGGAGCCATGACTTTTGCAAGGGCACAGGGCAAAGGGGTCTTCACTCCCCACTCTACCCCTGGGGCCTGGGGGAATGAAATCCTCTGGACAGTTTGCCTGAAGACAGTCAAAACAAATTGACTGGCTGCATTTTGTGACCTCCAATGCGCTGGGGGACACAACCCTTTTACTATCAACAGTTGTGCAGAAAGCTCTAGATGTCTGTCAACCTTCCCTTTGCTACCACAGGATTACCTTCTTTAAAAGGGGGAAAAGAGTGTCCCAAATCCATCGTGGAAATTGCTCGATTTCTCCAGAAAAGGCCACCAGGAACCCTTTCCCATCTTTGCTAAAGGAGAGAAAAAGTCTGAAAAGTTTGGTGAGGAATTTTTCTCGGTAACTGCAAATGGCAAGCTTTTTAAGCCCACCTTCCTGAGCTAGTGGCTGGGTCTCCCCAAGACTCCAGTCACTTTTCTCCTTGTCTGGATTTCAGAGTAGGTAAAACAGGCTCCAGCAATTCCTGATTTCCTTCAGAATAGCAAGCACCAAAAAAGACTCAAGGTTCTTGGCTCTCAGTCTTTGTCGGGCTCCACAGGGAGCTATTTTAAACTCTGATGTTACTTCACGTCATCACCAGGCCCCGCTCAAGGCCAGGGCATCACGGAGCAAGAATGCCATGTGCTTACCCACAATGCACACGTCACAGATCCCTCACCCATATATGATGTACACATCCCCTACACACATATACACCATTCTGAGGTTTACTGTATTCAGTATGCACACTGCGTAATTCCCCCCATAGCATGGACACAGAATACAAACATACATTTCTATGCCCTACAGACATCCTACTGCACACACACACAGACACACACAACACACACAGATTCATGCCACATTTATATCATGCACATGAACATACATCCAACTTGTGCGTCAATACGCACTACACACGTACACCACATTCGCAACACAAGAACACTAACATATACACGTATGTGACCAACGTATTCTATTTTCTGATTAAAGTTCTTAAGATCTTAGTTTCTATTTAAACCCAGTTATATAACCCATCAACTTCTCTTGGTCTCTTCTTTCTTTTTTTTTTTTTTTTTAAAGACATGAGGTTTTTTTTCT